>NC_047513.1:29485136-29705136 GCF_902827115.2 Pseudochaenichthys georgianus | reverse complement strand
TGGCATGACGCAATACTTAAAGGTCACCTGTCATGCTATTTCTAGGCAATAGCATGGGTCTCAGATATATAAAAATATATAAAAAACATGTCTATGAAGTGTTTTGCTCAAAATACCAAACGGATCACCCATTCTAGCCACGCCTCATATCCCTCTATTTCACTTCCTGTTTCAAAAGTGCTTTAAAAAAGGAGGGGGTCTGAGCTCATGCGGGACCCGGCAGCTACCGTCTAAACTAAATGCTGCCGTGATGAAACGCCATATCATGGATTATCAAGGATTCTCTCTGAAACAGTCTGGAGCTCAAAGGCTTTCTCTCTTGCCGGTTATACCACAAGGCGAGTTCCTTTTTACTTCCTGCTTCTTCACACACATGCTCTCCAGCACAGGTTAGCTCTGAGTGTTAGCGATGCTAACGTAAACACCGACCATATTACGTCCAAAACAGTCGGGCATTGTTTCTGATAGCAACGTTCTGTATGTATAAAAGACATCACAAAGTGCATTTTGCATGATAGGTCCCCTTTAAAACTCCCTTAATGTCTTATAAATAAAAATGAAATTAGTCAGCATGTAGCACTTCCTGTCCCCAATGTATTTTTGGTTGTTATCCTGAAATAAGGTCCGTGGTTAACACAAGCTCAAGAGATTTTAAAGCTTTGTTAAATGAATTGATAATATTAGATTAAATAAGATCTATCCAATTGTCCATTTGAGTAGAACTTTGTCTTCGGCTTCTAACACAGCAAAGGTACCAAAAATACAGAACAAAACACACCATTAAAACATAGGAATATACAATGCTAAGACTATTAAACTACCTGCACGTTTTAAACAACATCCATAACATTCATCTGGCTGCAACTTACAAATTATTTATCTAATATATCATATTCTAATCACTTGGATATAGACTCTTATTGCACTATTTCACAATTTTACAATTTATTTTTGTATTTACTTGCATTATTTTTTCTGTTTTATTGTGTTGCACTGTTGGTAGTGCGTGTGACCTAAGATTTTCATCGTCATAACTACTGTAGCTATGTACGTATGACTAATAAAAGCCTTGAACCTTGCTGCTAATGGGCATGTATTAGCAATATATAGTGAGTTAACAGTTTAGGGAAATGGTGAATTATAAGTGTGTAGCTTTGAGTTGCTGCTCGATTATGGCAAAAATCATAATCTCGATTATTTGGGTAAAACATCAATTTATTGAAAAAGAAAATGTGTAGTATGTTTTTAACAGTTGATTACCCTGAACTTTAAGTGTAATTCAATTGAAAAACCAATACAAAAATATATAATCTTTTTTTTTTTTAAATAAATAATAATAAAAAAATTAATAATAATAATCGTTTTATTTCGATTTTGTTGTTTTCATAATCTTTGCAAGCCAAAATCGTAATTGCGATTAAAATACGATGAATTGAGCAGCCCTAGTAGCTTTTGTAGGTTTGACGTACTTCCACATTAGTGGATTTTCCCATCAATCCCTAAATGAATACAGCAAAAACAAACCAATCCATATCCTCCTGAATATCAACAGCCTTCAGCGACTTTCTTCTGTCTCCATGAACATGATTTCGCTCTTCATTCCACTTCCCATTTGTCTGCTTTGTCAATTCCAGCCACCCCAGGCATTCATTGTTTCACCAACTATTTCCTTCTTCTTTGATGGCCTCTGGACACATGAAGCAGGCTCCATTCGGCAGACATTCATGAATAGAAATAAAGAGAAAACGGGAGACAGAGAAATGACTGGAGGCCATGTTTCTAATCGAATCCTCTGTTTGTTTTACAGGATCTCTACTCTTAAAGGGCTTGACATTAAATTCAATACGAAGATCTCATTGGCTTTCAGTCCCTGTTCTGTATCTCCGTCTCTGTACGCTCTGTAACGTTCAATACTGTTGGGTTTTTTGGAGGTCGTAGTGACGAAGGCAGCCGTGATCTGATCCTTAATGCCAAAGAAAAATAAATAAGATAAGATGTACTTTTATTGATCAAAATGTGGGAAATTATTTAGTCACAAATGTATTAATACATATGGACATATCAGCAGGGAAAGATGTACAGTATACTGTATAGGGAAGCTCAATTCATCGTATTTTAATCGCAATTACGATTTTGGCCTGCAACGATTATGAAAACAACATAATCGAAATAAAACGATTATTATTTTTCTATTTAAATTTAAAATTGAGTTTTTCAGTTGAATTATACTTAAAGTTCAGGGTAATCATTTGTTAAAAACATACTATTCAAAAAAAAAAATTCAATAAATGGATGTTTTCAAAGTCAATGGATAATCGTTTTTAATAATCGTGATATCAATTATTGACCCAAATAATCGAGATTATGATCGAGCAGCCCTAACAGTCTATCTCGAGTATCTCTATTGAATATATCAGAATTAGAGTTCCTTTATATACAATATATACAAATAAGCAGCGGTGTAAAGTAACGTAGTACATTTCCTCAAGTTCTGTACTTTAGTGCAATTTTAAGGTACTTTAGTTGAGTATTTCAATTTTTTTGCTACTGTGTACTTCTGCTCCACTACAATTCAGAGGTACATGGTGTACTTTTCCTCCACTACATGTATTTAATACCTTTAGTTACTCTACAGATGTGGATGAATGATGTGAAATATAAGTGTTAAATCAGACTTTAGTTCCACCTGGAGTAAATCCACAAGCTACCCTGCA
Organism: Pseudochaenichthys georgianus; assembly: GCF_902827115.2. NCBI lineage: Eukaryota > Metazoa > Chordata > Actinopteri > Perciformes > Channichthyidae > Pseudochaenichthys > Pseudochaenichthys georgianus. The sequence goes on along the minus strand of NC_047513.1, from coordinate 29,702,422 downwards.
GTATACAAAGCCATTAAGACTAGCTGCACCTTCACCAGCTTTGAGAACACTTTCATGATCAATCGTTATAAACCATATATTATTCTGCCACCATGTTTGGTCTTTTCTTTGTCTAAATTCATGTCGTTTTTTCCCACATTTACTGATGCGAACAGTCCTCCCACGCACCGTCCTTGAGCGTGGTCACCTTCACCATGGTCACATGTCAAAATATAGCCTGGGCTAGAAGAAAGAGGGGGGGGAGAGGTGGAGGCATAAAGGACAAAAGGAGACTGAGGGATGGGGAAGGAGGTGGAAATAACAAAGGTGGAGGCGGCATTATGAAAGAAAGCGATTTTGTAGAATATCTCTCAGTGCTGACGGTGATTGGGAGGTTATCTCTTTTTTGTATTGATGCATAATGATTCTTCACACACTGCAGGTCTCCATTGGATCAATAGAGGGGAAAGCGCCTAGAATGAAAATGAATGTGTGAATGTAGAAAATATAAATGTGTCTAGTGTTACTTCAAAGGAGGGTATAACATACTGTAATGAACCAAAGTGTTTCTAACACCAGTGCGATTCTTCACACGTCAATTAATTTTTTTAATGATGAATACTTCAAGCAAAGACATTAAAAAGTAAGCAGCAAAAAGTAATTTATTTTTGTAATAAAGCCACGTTTTCTGAGTGTTAGCAGCCGGATAAAGGTGTCGAACAATCACGTTATTCAGAATAGACCTCACAACGTTCTAGTGAAGCCAAGGTGTTATGGGTTGTGTCTTTACTTATTTCTAAAAAAGATGGCATACTTTATTAGAAAGATAGATAGATAGATAGATAGATAGATAGATAGATAGATAGATAGATAGATGGATAGATAGATAGATGGATAGATAGATGGATGGATAGATAGATGGATGGATGGATGGATGGATGGATGGATGGATAGATAGATAGATGGATAGATAGATGGATAGATAGATGGATGGATAGATAGATAGATAGATAGATAGATAGATTAAATGGATGGATGGATGGATGGATGGATGGATGGATAGATAGATAGATAGATGGATGGATAGATAGATAGATAGATAGATAGATAGATGGATAGATAGATAGATGGATGGATATATAGATGGATGGATGGATGGATGGATAGATAGATAGATAGATGATAGATAGATAGATAGATAGATAGATTAGATTAGATTCAATTGTATTGTCGTTGCAGTAAAACAAAATGCAGTTCAATCCAACCAGAATATGCAAAGAGTAGTAAAGTGCATGATGTTACAAAACATTTACATAACAAACAATGTTGTAGAAATGTACAGAAATGTTTTAATTATGACTAATTTGTCAACAAAGGCACTGCGTAACAAATCTTCTCCTCTGTTGTTACCTTTCACAATAAAAGCCCTTCACATCTAAACCCTACAAACTGTGTGTTTACCAGAGAGGACTTAAAGACTCTATTGTCCTAATCTTAGTTTACAGTGTTAGCATATTGACGTTTGCTAATCACCACACAAAGGACATGAGTGTTGCAGGTCTTAACCAAAGTATTGGACAAATAGACATTTTGAATCAATAATGGCGAAAAAACGTTTTATTTTACTTTGTTACAAATCCAGTCTCTACACCACAGTTGTGTACGGACGTTGCCTTCAAACATCCCTAGCAGGGCTAAAACTACAACACACCAACACAAAAGCCTTCACCTAAGGTTTTCTCCAAGGTTGAGGCACAAAAAAATACAGAAAAACAGAACAATTATAAAAAAAGACAGAATATTCCGACTGAGGGCTGCAGGTACAGACATTTAATCACAGAAATATATAGTTCACGTTTTAGGGGAAAACTGCTCATTGATTCTTTCTATCCCTCTTGTTAAATATAAGTGTGAAGATGAAAGGGTAAAACGTGTGCATCTGCTACTAATACTTGGGGGGTGAACAGTTATAGGAAGGGGGTACTTGGGGTTTTGGTCATTGGTCCACACTCGTTGATTTCCAGGAACTGTGGCCAGACAGTTTTCTGCTCCTCCTGCAATAAAAGGTCTGTCCTAAACACAGTGGCGAACCGTCAGGGCCTTCAAGGTGTTCAGAGAATACCCTGGAACACTCAGATAAAACAAACAAAAAATCGATTTAATTATATAAATAAAATGTAATAAAATGTATATAAAATATTAATCGTATCCGTGTTGTTGATCCGTAATATTACAGCGTTACGTTGATTTGTTTGTCCTTCTCGGACCATGCACTACGCATTTCAGTAGAAAAGAAAGCAACCAATCAGATCTTATTCTGGATCTCTGGGTAGAATATCCTTCAACAAGGTATTCTACATCCTTGATCGAATGCCCTGGCCGTTGCACTGAATGAGAGCGTACGTTTGGACTGACGGTTTGATCAACCAATCATATATTGATTTGTAGCCAATGGGCGTGTTCTTTCAGAGTTCCCCTCGGTTCCAGGGTATTCTAGAAGGCCCGCTAGTTCACTGGCTCAAGGCAGAGGATCTAGATGAATGCGACGAAGCAATTCATGCCGTTTTATTGTTTTTTACGTTGAAATGACAAGTGCAACGGGTGAAGATGAAGCTGTTGCGGAATTGTGAGTACCCTTTTCAAGACGACAATTCAGTGAAAAGACGGACATTATAATGCCGCGGAGGGGGGGGGGGGGCGGCGGCGGGCGTTGCTGGGTGTGTCTACAGAAGGTCCAGTTGTGATGGCCACGGTTCGCCACTGCCTAAACATAATCGATGGGAGTCTTGCTTACCTGTTAGAACATTCTTCATCCTGCTCGAGGTCCATGGCCTTATTACACCCGACACATCTGGCAGCAAACACAGCAATCGCCCGAGACACCGTACAATGGATTATAACAGCTTCAGCAATAGCACAGCTCTTAGAAAAGAGAACTGTTGGTGGGTAAGCAGACTCAGCCGTCTGCACAGCAGCTGCTGCCAGAGCATCCTGTGTGTGACCAGGAACACAATGTATCAGGAGAAGAGATCAGAGAATCTAAGTGTGCACAATATTTAAGCTTTCTCTCTCCTGCTTTAACTTTTAAACTGAGGGAAATCTGTACAATAAAGGCTGTAACTCCAGAAGATATCTACTTGATTTTCTATCTGAAACTGCTAATGTCTCAAGGACACTTTGTTGGACTTCTTCCTCCATCAATTACGTTGGAAACATGTTGGAAACTCTTAATGACCAGTGTGAACAGGAGGAATGAATACAGAACGTACATCCTAGATTAGACTTGAATAAACATTGTCCAATGTCATCTAGGGATAAAGATGTCCACACTTAGAGGTGGTCAAAGAGATCTTGCTAGAGCATGTTGCCGGGACAGAACAAAAAAAGACACATTTCACTTGAGCAAAGTTTATTTTCTCTCCTTATTTATCCTCCTCAAATATGCCGTTTCAATGTCATAATGTTCGGGAGATGTTGTTTACAAGAAATGGGTTCATTATTGACTTGGGTGACCATGGGTCCCAGGGTTGGAATTAGGAAAGCTTAAGCAATAATAAAGCTTTAAAAAACGCTGAGAGATGTCGTTGGGAAGGCAGAGTCTCTCGCCTGAGCATCCTGCAGAGAAACACTATTACACGGTAATCTGAGTTTTTTTTATTTGAACTGTATTGTCATACTATATATTAGATATTTTTATTTAAGTGTATTTGAAGTGTACTAAATATTATGTTCGTAACCTGTACTTAAATCAGGTTTTAAAATGGTTTGACTGATAGATCATGCAATGTTATTATTTGTTTATTGATTGTTATGAACCTGCCTGAGGACCACAGATGGAAATGAGCTATTAGCTATAATCTGGCATATTGCATCTCTTCTCTTCGCTGAGATTAATGTTTTGTATGCATGGTCCTTCTATAAATAAATACAAATACAACAAAAGATATATATTTGAACCTGAAATGGCCCATTTACATTTTGACACATGTGTAGCTTCATTTCCAATCTGTGTTGGCAGATCTTTCAAAGTGTGTTTTTCTGAATTCTGACATCTTCGTCTGATTTGTCCGTTTGAAAAGTGCCATTTTACTGGCATAATGTTTGAACAATATGTGGCCCGTGAAAAATGTATCCAATATTTACTTTGACAAGAAGTGGCCATAATCTGTGCTTAAATTCGCTCCTCCATTAAAGTGTATAGACCCTGCTGCAGCCAGTCTACAGGGCAATAGGCAACCCCACTTGAAATAGATATTGAAAATAGTCTTTTCTAAACTGTCTCTCTGGACTCTTTGGCAAAGCCGTTACTTCCTCCACATTATTCCTCTCCATTCAGGGACTCTAACGACTGCCTCTTAATAACCTCCCATTCCCGAGTATCATGACACGCCATTTATTCTCCGAGCACAGTCCTCTTATCGTGTCAAACTCTCCAAAGTGAATGTACTCACATACAGTTGTTGTCGTTTGAAGTTTAATTGACTAAAACATAAAGAAAGGGCTTGTTTTCCTGTGAGTGTCTCTCCGATCTATCGGCCTATTGAGTGTGTCCGGACACAGGGAGCAGTGATGGAGCAGATGCTGCTGAATGAAAGCCTGTCGGGACCAGCCGCCTCAGACAGTCTCCTCTTTCTTCTTCAGTGTTTCTGAGAGCCTGAAGCCTTCTTCCTCGTCATCTGTCGCTGGCAGACGTCAGGTCAGAGAGGCAGCAGGTGGTCCGCAGATACAGTCAACCTCTCAGACCCCTTTTCACTGAAATCACTTCTGCTCTAGTTCTGTGCTGGGGCTGGTTTGGCTAGCAGTTTGTTCGACTTCATTATTGAACAATTAGATTGCATTTCAATCAATCCATCAAGTCAAAATACTTTCATGATGAAGACTCAGGCTCATGGTGAAGACATGATGAAGACATGGTGAAGACATGATGAAGACTCAGGCTCATGGTGAAGACATGATGAAGACATGGTGAAGACATTATGAAGACTCAGGCTCATGGTGAAGACATGATGAAGACATGGTGAAGACATGATGAAGACCCAGGCTCATGGTGAAGACATGCTGAAGACTCAGGCTCATGGTGAAGACATGCTGAAGACTCAGGCTCATGGTGAAGACATGATGAAGACTCAGGCTCATGGTGAAGACATGATGAAGACTCAGGCTCATGGTGAAGACATGATGAAGACTCAGACTCATGGTGAAGACATGATGAAGACTCAGGCTCATGGTGAAGACATGATGAAGACTCAGGCTCATGGTGAAGACATGATGAAGACATGATGAAGACATGATGAAGGCATGATGAATGCCCAGGCTCATGACGAAGATATGATGAAGACATGATGAAGACCCAGGCTCATGACGAAGATATGATGAAGACATGGTGAAGACATGATGAAGACTCAGGCTCATGGTGAAGACATGATGAAGACTCAGGCTCATGGTGAAGACATGATGAAGACTCAGGCTCATGGTGAAGACATGATGAAGACCCAGGCTCATGGTGAAGACATGATGAAGACTCAGGCTCATGGTGAAGACATGATGAAGACTCAGGCTCATGGTGAAGACATGATGAAGACCCAGGCTCATGGTGAAGACATGATGAAGACTCAGGCTCATGGTGAAGACATGATGAAGACTCAGGCTCATGGTGAAGACATGATGAAGACTCAGACTCATGGTGAAGACATGATGAAGACCCAGGCTCATGGTGAAGACATGATGAAGACCCAGGCTCATGGTGAAGACATGATGAAGACTCAGGCTCATGGTGAAGTCATGAAGAAGACTCAGGCTCATGGTGAAGACATGATGAAGACTCAGGCTCATGGTGAAGACATGATGAAGACATGATGAAGACATGATGAAGGCATGATGAATGCCCAGGCTCATGGTGAAGACATGATGAAGACCCAGGCTCATGACGAAGATATGATGAAGACATGGTGAAGACATGATGAAGACCCAGGCTCATGACGAAGATATGATGAAGACATGGTGAAGACATGATGAAGACTCAGGCTCATGGTGAAGACATGATGAAGACTCAGGCTCATGGTGAAGACATGATGAAGACATGATGAAGACTCAGGCTCATGGTGAAGACATGATGAAGACCCAGGCTCATGGTGAAGACATGATGAAGACTCAGGCTCATGGTGAAGACATGATGAAGACTCAGACTCATGGTGAAGACATGATGAAGACTCAGGCTCATGGTGAAGACATGATGAAGACTCAGGCTCATGGTGAAGACATGATGAAGACTCAGACTCATGGTGAAGACATGATGAAGACCCAGGCTCATGGTGAAGACATGATGAAGACTCAGGCTCATGGTGAAGACATGATGAAGACCCAGGCTCATGGTGAAGACATGATGAAGACATGATGAAGACTCAGGTTCATGGTGAAGACATGATGAAGACATGATGAAGACTCAGGTTCATGGTGAAGACATGATGAAGACATGATGAAGACTCAGGTTCATGGTGAAGACATGATGAAGACATGATGAAGACTCAGGTTCATGGTGAAGACATGATGAAGACATGATGAAGACTCAGGCTCATGATGAAAACATGGTGAAGCTCTCAGTCAAATCCTTGTCGAGACGTAGAATATGACGTTCATAGCATCACCGTTTAGGTACCGTGAATGTCACTAACAACAACAACAACAACAACAACAATGGCACTGTGCCTCCTCCAACTTGATCCTGTTCTCAGCTATAGTATGCTACCATGATTCAACATGTGCGTCCCCTGCTGCATATTTCCCAATGTGTAATGGAAGAAGCAAGCAGACGTATGTAGTTAATTCAACATACATGGTTTGATTGAGCAGCTAGCCTTCTTGTTTTAACCACAATAATAGCAAACTAGTTGTCTTCAAAGTATGTTAAATAATATCTCATATGTCCCATGTGCTCTAGCCACTTAGCAAACGTAGCTTTATTGCTTCTGCAACTTTATACTGTCGCAATGAACTGTTGTTGCTCTGTTAGCCTCTAGTTCGCAACCTGCTGCAGCTTCAAACTGGCCCGGGAACCGCCTCAGTGGAAAAGGGCCAAACGCTTCTGACTGGTTGAACTCTGACACGTTTCCCCAGTCAGGAGATCCGTGCCCGTACCTGTTCATCTGCAGCTGCTGATCTCATCTGTCTGAAGAAAGTCCCAAATCTTCTGCTGGGAGCCACAGTTGGGAATAAGGTGCATTTGGTGTTATGTTTCGCAAGCTGTGTCTCTTTGTTTTATTTTTTGGTTCTGTTATTTAATCAAGCATGAAACCTATCCGGTCACAGTCCAGATTGATTTTCCTTTGAGTCATTCTCTGACGAGGAAGAGAAAACAGCTGGTACACTCAGAACACACAAATAAAATGTGTAAACCTTTAATATATTGAATTTGCTTTGTATTAGGAGCGTAAAAGAACATCAAAACAACAGCCGTCCATCTGCGAGACTCCTTGAGTATAAAATACGACATCTTAAAAACATTATTTGGGAAATAATTAGAGGTCATCAGGAGCCGAATTTAGAGAGATAAAGCATGTGTCGACCTCTGACCTCTGTGTATGAACTGTTATGACATTAAGCGTGTTAGTATGGACTGTCTTGATGAGTAACACGCCATATCCCATCATTCACTACAAGGACTCAGAGTTTTGCATAAATGAACAACTGTAGATTATCAGTAACTGAAGTGTTGCAAGAACATTCCTGAAGACGTGATTAACAGTGTGGCGCGTCTCCTTCTGTTCAATGATTTTCATAAAGCCGTCACAGCAAGTTAAAAGTCCAGAGGTTAACACGTTGCAAGACAAACCAGCAGGACACGAGTCGCCAGGATGTTTCTCTCGGGTCGACGAGGGGGTCAAAAACTCTCCGATGTCTTTTCCCAAAGTTCAAGATGCGAGAGAGATTCATCGAAAATACAGAATAGCTGTTGGATTGGAAACTGTGCCAGAAGGAAATGGGGCAACGGAATAAAATAGTGCCAAGATATAATAACATGCACAAATGAAATGGTGCAGGAATGGACTGGACTGCAAGTCAGCATTCACACATTCAATTAATACAATTAAATTGGCTTAGAGGAAATAAAGCAATTACAAGAATATAATATACTCGTGGAAAAAGAAAAACAAGTATACAATTAAATGTAATCAGTATGTAGAGAGACTCTTTTTAAAGTATTATAGAATATTATTATCCTATCAACAACAAATACTCGTCAATGTTATAATTGTATTGTTGTAGTTTTTCATTGTTCGGCCAATTGTAGTTACTTTTAAAAATACCGGGTAGATTAGAAGTACAATAAAGAATCATGTGTTTTTCTATTGACAAAGTCACTACAGTAACTACAATAAATTAAGTGGAGTAAAAAGTATGGTATATGCCTCAAAATGTAGTGGAGCAGAAGTAGTTTAAAATGAAAATACTCAAGTACAAGTGTCAAAACAGAGTGTGTTGTTGCCTTCCACAACTGCACACGAGTAATGAGCAGCAGTGATTCCTGCAGCATGACACGTTTATTTTTCGCAGCCTGATGATCTTTAGGAGTGGATGCTTACTGTATGCAGGGAGCAGCTCCGGCTCAGATTACAACGAGAACTCCTCTGTGGTTTACTCAGTCTGACATGGAGCCACACCCGAGCTAAAGTGGTGCCAAAATGCGTTTAGTTTAGATTAGAGAGGGTGGGGAGTACGTTTTTTTTTTTAACCTTATAATACTAAGCAAGGCCTTTGTCTTCCTGGCTCCCCGTCCAACTCCTGAGAAGAAACATTCAAAGACGCCCTGCTGTGCTTTTCTGGGTTTCCCTTTCCTGTAGTCTGTCCTATAGGTTGTTGTGCATGTAAATGGTCTGATTGGACTCCTTTGTTTACTTCAGCAACGTAGTGACATCACTATGGAACACTCACGCTCCTATTGGCTAGCGCTCCAACACATTGTACGTGATTGACAAAGACTCTGGTTTCAGACAGAGGGTGAAAAGAGGTGCTGCAGCACAGGCAGTATGAGAAAAATAAAGAGCTTTTTGAACATTAAAGCATGAAGACATGTAGAGACACTACATACTGATATACACCTGAACATCAGCAGGAGAGGACTCTTTAAAGTAGAGACACTACATACTGATATACACCTGAACATCAGCAGGAGAGGACTCTTTAAAGTAGAGACACTACATTCTGATATACACCTGAACATCAGCAGGAGAGGACTCTTTAAAGTAGAGACACTACATACTGATATACACCTGAACATCAGCAGGAGAGGACTCTTTAAAGTAGAGACACTACATACTGATATACACCTGAACACCAGCAGGAGAGGACTCTTTAAAGTAGAGACACTACATACTGATATACACCTGAACATCAGCAGGAGAGGACTCTTTAAAGTAGAGACACTACATACTGATATACACCTGAACATCAGCAGGAGAGGACTCTTTATAGTAGAGACACTACATACTGATATACACCTGAACATCAGCAGGAGAGGACTCTTTAAAGTAGAGACACTACATACTGATATACACCTGAATATCAGCAGGAGAGGACTCTTTAAAGTAGAGACACTACATACTGATATACACCTGAACATCAGCAGGAGAGGACTCTTTAAAGTAGAGGCACTACATACTGATATACACCTGAACATCAGCAGGAGATGTCTCTTTAAAGTAGAGACACTACATACTGATATACACCTGAACATCAGCAGGAGAGGACTCTTTAAAGTAGAGACACTACATACTGATATACACCTGAACATCAGCAGGAGAGGACTCTTTAAAGTAGAGACACTACATACTGATATACACCTGAACATCAGCAGGAGAGGACTCTTTAAAGTAGAGACACTACATACTGATATACACCTGGACATCAGCAGGAGAGGACTCTTTAAAGTAGAGACACTACATACTGATATACACCTGAACATCAGCAGGAGAGGACTCTTTAAAGTAGAGACACTACATACTGATACACACCTGAACATCAGCAGGAGAGGACTCTTTAAAGTAGAGACACTACATACTGATATACACCTGAACATCAGCAGGAGAGGACTCTTTAAAGTAGAGACGCTACATACTGATATACACCTGAACATCAGCAGGAGAGGACTCTTTAAAGTAGAGACACTACATACTGATATACACCTGAACATCAGCAGGAGAGGACTCTTTAAAGTAGAGGCACTACATACTGATATACACCTGAACATCAGCAGGAGATGACTCTTTAAAGTAGAGACACTACATACTGATATACACCTGAACATCAGCAGGAGAGGACTCTTTAAAGTAGAGACACTACATACTGATATACACCTGAACATCAGCAGGAGAGGACTCTTTAAAGTAGAGACACTACATACTGATATACACCTGAACATCAGCAGGAGAGGACTCTTTAAAGTAGAGACACTACATACTGATATACACCTGGACATCAGCAGGAGAGGACTCTTTAAAGTAGAGACACTACATACTGATATACACCTGAACATCAGCAGGAGAGGACTCTTTAAAGTAGAGACACTACATACTGATACACACCTGAACATCAGCAGGAGAGGACTCTTTAAAGTAGAGACACTACATACTGATATACACCTGAACATCAGCAGGAGAGGACTCTTTAAAGTAGAGACACTACATACTGATATACACCTGAACATCAGCAGGAGAGGACTCTTTAAAGTAGAGACACTACATACTGATACACACCTGAACATCAGCAGGAGAGGACTCTTTAAAGTAGAGACACTACATACTGATATACACCTGAACATCAGCAGGAGAGGACTCTTTAAAGTAGAGACACTACATACTGATACACACCTGAACATCAGCAGGAGAGGACTCTTTAAAGTAGAGACACTACATACTGATATACACCTGAACATCAGCAGGAGAGGACTCTTTAAAGTAGAGACACTACATACTGATATACACCTGAACATCAGCAGGAGAGGACTCTTTAAAGTAGAGACACTACATACTGATACACACCTGAACATCAGCAGGAGAGGACTCTTTAAAGTAGAGACACTACATACTGATAAACACCTGAACATCAGCAGGAGAGGACTCTTTAAAGTAGAGACACTACATACTGATACACACCTGAACATCAGCAGGAGAGGACTCTTTAAAGTTGAGACACTACATACTGATAAACACCTGAACATGAGTAGAATACGCCCTTTTTAATGCTTTTAATGTTTTGTTGTCTTAATGTGAAATGTGCTTTCTGAGTACACTTGCCTTGGACTTTCGTTGTTTGGACAGACGGTCGATATCAAAGAAGTGTTTCTCAAAGTCAAAGCCGTAAATCGTCGTCTCTGAACCTGCATATCTTTTTCCTTGTCATCTTTAAATCTTAATCAGATAACCCTCCATCTCTTCCACATATCTCTGCTTGCATCTGGTTTTTTTACGCTCCACCTCCCCCAGTTCTTGTCCTCTTTCTTAACTTAACACACCTCTCCTCCCGTTACACATCTCACTCTATCTACCAACACCACCTACACACAAGAAGAAGAATACGAAGACACTAGCAGCTGCCCATTAGCCACCTGAAAGCACTTCTGCTCAACAGAAACCCACAAGGTGACAGTTTGTTGGAAGGAAATGTCTCTTTCTCCATCCACTCCTTCCTGCAGACGGGTTCAGACAATGAGTGGAAGTGATTAAACTCTTGTCCACAGCCACTTTCCAACTGTATGATGGATTTACACACACACACTTCACTCTGCCGACTTAATCTAAAAACGGTGTAGCGTAAAGCTGAGGCTTTCCGTGCTCCCTGGCGCATTAAGGAACAACGTAAAGCCGAGAAATGAGGTCACATCCCACTTTCTCTACTTTCTCCTCCACACACACATTTCTCTCATGCCAAACATTTGTGAGCTCAACGGGAAAGACATTTGAAGAATCTGCTTCCAAACTCGAACGTGGCACCATGTCAGGGTCAGGAAAAAGGAATGAAAGGAATTGAAAGAGGACGGCTGTAATCTTGTAGCTGAACTAAATGAGCAGATCATGTTGTTGCATCCAGAAGCAACGCTAATGCATTTAAAGCCAACCTGATTATACTCTACTGTATCCTGACTCTGTAAGCTTCAGCCTACTTGCTTTAGAACATATAACATGCAGACGTCACTTAGTTACATAATAATAAAAGTGGCTTTGGTCAAATATTTTCTGTATTCCTTAAAGAGGCCCTTAATGCTTTTTGAGAAAATCCCTCTGGAGGAAAAACAGGGATTTTAGCCTTTGCCGACCATTTACATGCACTCAAACCTCTATAACACACTACAGGAGAGGAACAACATATATACAGTATATAATAGGGCCCGTTTAACTCGTGCTAATATGCATAATAGAGTGCCGCAGTGACGCGTCCTAAAACCCGGAAGTAAACTCCTTCCTGTTCCTTCAATGCAATTTCTCCATAGGGTTTTTGGAAACTAGCTGGAAATCAGGTCTGTGGTTGAAACACATTTAAGAGACGGATCACGTTTTGTTCAGCCGGATAATCTCCACATGTCGACCCTACTTTTATGATTTTCTAATCATAAATCTAGTCGCCAGAAGCAAAATGCTAACGTTATGCTATAAACGAACTACAGCAGGGTCGCGTCTTCAACGTCACGCCGACTTCAGATCCATATTCAAAAATACAGATTCTAAATTGTTCGAGTTGAAGCGTTTGTTGTAACAGTTTAGTGAGAGTGTTTACGTGTTCGGCGTAATGACGACAACTTCTGTAGTCCTATTCAGCCACTTGTTAACAACCATCGTTTTTCAGACACGTCAACTCTTCAGAAATCACTGCGGATGGATTTAATGTCGCTGAACAAAACGTGATCCGTCTCTTCAATGCGTCTCAACCACAGACCTTATTTCAGATACTTTCCAAACTCCTATGGAGAGATCCCATTGGCTCTGAGACGAGGGAACCGGAAGTGGTGAAATGCTAACTCACTTCTGGGTTTTAGGACGCGTCACTGTGGCCCTCGATACAATGCCACAGTTATGGAGTGATGCTCAGAGATGTCCAGAATCCAATCTGTAAAAATATACAATGCAAAAAAATTGAAACCCGGCTTTATCCAACGTTAATAATCAGTTTCTACCAGTTGACATGTCTGTACTGTCTCCTCCTATAATCATGTTATTCACCATATTGCAGTGTTGGAAATTAACTGAGTACATTTACTCAAGTATTGTAAGTCGCTTTTTAACATATTTATACTTTATCCCTCTACATTTCAGAGTCAAATATTTTACTTTTTACAGCATAACATTTATTTAAAGAGTCCCTTTTTTGCAAATGTAATAAGAATCCAATATTTAATTATTATTTAATGTTGATATCTACCAGTTGGCATGTCTGTCCTGTCTCCTCCTATAATCATGTTATTTAGCATATTAAATATTGGCACAAATGATCATCTGCTAACACAAAGGGCCATATTGCTGGAGCCCTAAATAACACAGTATGTCACCCTGTTCTCTGCATGTCCATGGAGTAATGCTACACTCACTATAGCACGTGTGCTCCCTGGCCATGAATCATTAACCATCTGCTGGTGGGGAGGAACAAGAGGAAGGGGGGAGGATGACAGAGAGAGAGGGAGAGTAGAACAAAGTCTGCTTTTTTATGGCTCCTATAAGACCCTAAACAAAGGATCTGTTTAGTTAGCCTGGAGCATGATGGGAAGATTGGGATGAGAGGGGGGGGGGAGGCGCTGGTTAAGACAGAACAGAGAAGCTCAGTAATCACTCGTTAGGAAACGCTGCTCATGACACTGATAATTGTCTTTTATTGTCTTTACTGTAACTGGTGTTTTATCGCGAAGCAAGAAACACAATTGGTGGTTTAAAATAATACACACTGATATATATCAACAAGTATTACATGGGTTACTGGGATATTTTGTACAGTATGTGCAGAGTTGGAAATTAAATGGTTGGAGTACATTTACTCAAGTATTGTAAGTCGTTTTTAAACATATGTGTACTCTTTATCCCTCTACGACTCTACATTTCAGATTCAAATATTGTACTTTTTACTGCTTAACATTTATTTAAAGAGGCCCTTTTTGCCTTTCTGTGGTTTCCTCTTTCCTGTGGTGTCTTATATAGGTTTTAGTGCACGTTAATGGTCTGCAAAGGCTAAAATCCCTGTGTTCCCTTCAGAAGGAGTTGCTCTCCACACACTCCGCCCCGCCTGAAAACCTCCATTGGACTCCTTTGTTTACTTACGGAATATATCACTTGCGCTCCTATTGGCTAAGCGCTCCAACACATTGTACGTGATCATCTCCAAGCAGTTGGCCACATGTGATGCTTACTGGCAGGTAAGCCTTTAAAAACAGCATTCCTGAGGCACCAAACACAGTGTTTGAAGCACAATGACATGTACACCTCGTGGGGCTGGTGGGGAAACAAATAACGCTAGAATGCTAACCAATAGCATGCTAGTAAGTTAAGAAAACGTATCTCCAAATAGCTCTCCGTTCATTCCATTAAAAGTGCCTCAATAGAGCCTGAAAAGCCTCCATTGCACCCCATTCACTTCAGGAACATAATGACATCACTACGTACCACTCGCTCTTCTATTGGCTTGTGCTCAATCACATTGTACGTGATAGGCTAAGGGGCGGGACATCTCTAAGCTGGTTGACCAATCACAACAGAGCCAGCCAGCTAACCAATCAGAGCAGACTAGGCTCTGGTTTCAGACAGAGGGTGAAAAGAGGTGCTGCAGCACAGGCAGTATGAGAAAAATAATGAGCGTTTTACAACATTAAAGGGGACCTATCATGCAAAATGCACCTGTACGTCTTTTATACATGAATATGTGTCCCCGGTGTGTCAGGGAACTCACCAAGTGTCAGAAAACACAACCCTCTCTCTTTTCCTCCATACCCAAATCTCTAAAAACGGGGCTTTAACTGATCTTCTTCTTCTTTCGTGTAACGTCAGAGGTCCAACTCGGTGTCGTGTAGCCATGCCCGCATCTCTGGTCCTAAGTCGAAGAGGCTGGCTTCCGAGGGTGGTCTATATAAAGGGCAGGTGGTAATTATATGTTCGGCAGTCTGTTTAACTGATCTGATACCGACTGATACAGATTTGAAAATAGTTTGACGTCAGTGACGAGGAGCTCCGCCTATATGGCCAACTCTCCACCAATCAGGGGAATGAGAGGTTGCCGTGGCATGGTAACAGCATGGTAACAGCATGGTAACAGCATGGTAACAGCATGGTAACATGACGCTCGTAACTCGGCCCCCTCCTTTGCAGGGGGGCGTGGTCAGCTGCAGCGCATGCACAGACAGGGTGGAGGAGAGCAAAATAGAGCGAAATGAGGCATGGCTAAAATGCATGATCTGTTTGGTATTTTGAAAAAGAAAACAATAATAATAATAATTCCTTACATTTATTATAGCGCTTTATCAATGACTCAAAGCGCTTTACATATACACACATTACACATATATCATACATGCAATGGTCAGATACTGTGGACAATACCCACAGGAGCAAGTTCAGGTGAAGTGTCTTGCCCAAGGACACACGTATAAATATACCTTATATAGGTATGGCCCTACAATATATCATTCAAATATAGCATGATAGGTCTCCTTTAAAGCAAGGAGACATGTCACAGAGACACTACACTGATATACACCTGAACATCAGCAGAATATGGCCTATGTAATTACTTTTAGGTTAACTCTTAGTGTACGGTGCCCAAGCTAACAGGGTTCCTACCTGCTTCAAAACAGTCACCTCTGACCCGTACCTAAAAAGTCTCCAGTGTCTAAACTATTCCCGCCCTTTGGCACTGACCTCCATTCTGATGAAGAGCTCTAAAGAAACAGGTTTTTCAGGATATGAAAACAACAAGCTAGCCTGGACCCTCACCTGTTTCATACAGAGCCAATCGATCAACAGATCTCCACTCAGTCCTTGCACACCTGGAAAACACATTTTACACAAGTTTGTAGAGTTTAGCTTTTCACAATCTCCTCGATATAACTGACCAACCTAGCATTACGGAAACTCTTTACTGAACCCTATCGTTAAGTCTCCTTCCAACCTGCACTATTGCCCCTTTCACACCAAGGCTTTTCCCGTTCTAGCTCCGTGCTAGAGCTTTTCTGGTTCGGAACCGGTTCTTCGGTTCAGCTCCTGTTCTGTTCACACCGCTCAGAGCCCGACTGGTGCTGCGTCATGACGTAACCGTTTGCGTGCCTGCTTCATAAAGCCAAACCGCGCGGAACCCCCTCACATCAACAACAACAACAACAACAATGGCCGATTGTATTGAAGCGCTACTCGTTTTGATTTTGCTCTGTCGAAACAAAATGGAAGAAATGGGACGGCTTTACTACCAACTTTACAGTCGTTACATGCTACATTCAAAAGTTCTTACACAGTTAAACAGTGGGCCAAAATAAAAAAAATGGGTGCTAGTCGAGGGCCGGACTGGTTCAATGTTTATTGCAAAAGTTATTGAAATGAACTTATTGCACATATTAAACCTGGAACGAACAAAGCTTACATTATTACCTATAAAAACAACATTACACAGGGTTAGGCTTTTTGTTGTTGTTAGAGGTTGATCCCGCCCCTGCCCCTGCCCCTGCCCCTGCCCCTGCCCCTGCCCCTGCCCCTGCCCCTGCCCCTGCCCCTGCTGAATGTCTCTGATTGTGAAGCCAGAGCACTAAAGGACTCTCACGATGCTAAACGCACTGCAGGTTTAACAAGAAGGTGAAAACACGAGTCTTTGAGTGTTGACTCAGCCGGAGGGAGATGAATGACAGCCGTGACAAATGCTATAATTCACAAGTACTATAATATTCTTTTTATCGTGACATTCTCCTCCAGCATACGAGCCGGTGGAAAACACCTTTCAGCGCTGCCAAACATCACTGACATGTTCCCTTTAAACAAATGCACGGCAGTAAGAATATGTTATTGATTTCTTAATGGGTCCTCATGACAGCTATTACAGTGTAAAATGAGAAAGCAGCAGTCGCACCATGAATCAGTAATGTGTGTTTAGCATTTACGCACCTCTATGACAGTATCATCACAAACTGAGAGCAAGGAGCAAATGGTTGCAGCACTGCTGTTGATAGTAGAACAGGTGCGTATGTGATTGTTATGTATGATTATCGTCTCTAGCAGAGTCTGAGACATTTGGTTTTGAGTGTGTAAGAGCTGCAGGAAAGCTAAGGTTTTTCCATTTCCTTATTAATCTAAAGCCTACATTTAAACTGTGGAGGATTTTGACATGCAACTCATTGGTGACATTAGAAGAAAGAGAGACCGAAGAGACAGTTTTCATGTTAGCTTTGTCCCGCCAGAATTGGTGTTAAAATGACAAAAAAACGGTCGTGTTTTTTTGTTATTGCTGCGTCATCATCTCTACAGCACATCCTATTTTTTGGAATACACTTTGTCGTGCCATTACCCGTCAGGCACTAAACACATGTTCAAGCTTCCCTTCTCATATGCAGGGGAAGAAATGGCACCTTTAAGTTATTGCATCTTGATGTGGGATTGTGTTGTCGGAAATATAAATATAAATTAGAATCACTTTTAAGTTTATTTCTTATTTTTATATTATTCAGTTAACTCAAGAATGCCAGACTATGGACATCAACGTATTGTGATTATTTGTAGTATCTTCAAACAATCATCACTTTCCCTCACAATAAACTCACATATACCTCTAAAGGTTTTTTAGAAGCTGATGCAAATGTGTGTTTTCACAGCGCAACACTCACCAAAAGCCCTCTTGGTGGGCCTGCTTCGTGCACCACAATGACTCATTGTGCATAAGATAATGCTCACAAAGTGCATGTGTGTGGCAGCAAACAGCAGTGTGTAGCAGTAATGGCAGGGGGGGTAAGAACCAAGCATAGCTGCAAGCTGTCACTCTCTCTCCGACTTAAAGAGGCAGTGCGCTAACTCTGCATACAACACACACCCCGTTACACACCAGCTATTATACCCTAACAGCCAGTCTGGAGGAAATGAAGCACGCACACACACACACACACATCGCATCTTCAAGTGTTCTCTTTTGTTAAGGAGGGCAACAAAAGACATGGGGACAATGAAGGGGAGGAGATGGCTGCCTCTGAGGGAGGCAATGAATGAAAGAAGTAGAGATGGAGGCAGAAAAGGGAGAACAGAGGTGGTGTTGTTGTGATGGAAAGGTGAAGGAAGGCAGGGAAAAGGAGGACTGGATGAGCTTTTGTTGATAGGTATGGCATTTAACCACATGTGAGTGGATGGTGGTGTAGGGCAGTGTTTTTCCACCTGTTTGGAGCCTTGGTACATCTTTTACATTAAAGAAATCCCCTAGCAACCATACAACCAAAGCAGTTACTAAGTGACTCGTTCTAGCCTAATACAGCTTATATATAATGATAGTTTAATGACAAGTCTCTCTATTTGGCTATCAGTTAAGCTCCTAAGTAGCTAGCTTTGAGAGCTTTAACCAGTTTCTCAGTTTGTTTACGCAGGCGAACAAATTGCCCATGTTCTTGTTTTGAAGTGACAGGTGTTTCGTGACAGGATGTTTAAGCTTGCTTTGGAACATGCCACTTTTGGATATTTATTTGAACCGATTAAGTGGTATTGGACAATTTCCCGCGGCACACCTGACCATCTCTCACGGCACAGTGGTTGAACATCTCTGAAGGGAATAGGAGAATAAGATGTGCTCTGGGTCCTTTGCACGCAGGCAGGAGAAGGTTCTTCTGTAACCTTGTTCTTTTATCTAGGAATGAAGGCATTTGCATAAACAGCATTCGGAAGAAAAAAAAGAAAGCCAGGGACACGATGCCGGCCAGAATAGCCTCATTTTGTGGATTTATCGCAGCCCAAGGTCATTAACGTGTCCTTGTTCTGACCAAACCCTGTGATTTGTCCTTCACTTCTAACTCCCAGCCTCTCTGCTTGGAGCGCCTCAACATTCACGTCACACACTTACACCTTCTACCATTTGTTTTTCAAAGGGTTTATTGTCATATGCACAAAGCTACAGTGGAGAAATGGCAATGAAATTCTTCTGACCTGAGCTCCTCCAACAATGCATATAATAAAATACAAAATACTGCAAGAAGTCTATTTTCATGTCAATAGAATATGGGATATGTACAAGAACAGAATATGAAATTAAATAATGTTGAATAAGACAAAATGAAATACGGTGATAACTATTTATATTTGATTTGATTTATTTCGAATGTATAAAACAAACAAACTTAAGCAGTGTCAAATTGATATACAAAAATATTATTATGTATAAACAAATACATAATTACACATCTGGAAAGGGGTGGGAAGAAGTTTATACTTATTTAA
This sequence comes from Pseudochaenichthys georgianus, assembly GCF_902827115.2. Classification (NCBI taxonomy): domain Eukaryota; kingdom Metazoa; phylum Chordata; class Actinopteri; order Perciformes; family Channichthyidae; genus Pseudochaenichthys; species Pseudochaenichthys georgianus. Next base: position 29,683,025 of record NC_047513.1, on the reverse strand, counting down.
TCCCACCCATTCTCCCAAAAACTAAATTATTAACATATATTTAATATATATTATTTAATTTGTTATAATTTTTTCTTTAAGGAATACATTTGTCATTGAAAAACAAACAATCAAACAAAACAACAAATAAATAAACAGATAAATAAACAAACAAATAAACCAACAACTACATAACAGAGGTAAATTATATTCAAGAAAAGATCAAATAACAAACCAAATAAATAAATAAACTGCAAAAATAAATTAGTATATTGCAAGATGACAACAGGAATGTTTATCGGACCATGCACCATTTTACCATGCACACACACACCCGTGCACGCCCATACATAGGTCTATACATGCATACATCCGCATACAGCTCCCCGCCCACACACCCTCCAGATCTGAGCAGAGGAGGCTGTGTTTTCCCGATACCTCGTCGAGACCCAGTGGCAGGAAAGTGGCCGAATGCATGTGCGAGGATGGGGGTGGGATTAGAGCTATTTAAAACCGTCTGTCTCTCCAGGCTAAAGCACCAGATACATCCCCCCCCCCCCCTTCTCCTTCTCGCATTTTTTTCCATCTTTCCACAGAAAGCATCCCATGCACCACTGTGGCTCAGTGAAGCAGGCATGCAGGCCTCCGTCCCTGGGCTCAATCCACTTATGTAACAGTGTCAGTGGTGGGGAAGGAGCACCATCTGGGCCTGGAGCTACTGTACGCTCTGTCCTCACTGTGTGTGCCTTTCTGAAACAGAGGGAGGAAGGGCATTGTTGCTGATCGCTTGGTTGCAAGTCCCTTTTTTTATTGACATGAATCCCTCATTTGTGGTGATTTTTAAATATTAGTACAAGACCGTTGAGTGAATAAACCTTTGGGTTCCACTGATGTTTTTTCAGAAACTGTGGATGTTAAAAGTCACCTATTATGCAAAATCCACTTCTTCATGTCTCTTCTACATCAACATGTGTCCCCTCTTCTCCACGTCTCTTCTACATCAACATGTGTCCCCTCTTCTTCATGTCTCTTCTACATCAACATGTGTCCCCTCTTCTTCATGTCTCTTCTACATCAACATGTGTCCCCTCTTCTTCATGTCTCTTCTACATCAACATGTGTCCCCTCTGTGGAAAGAGACTCTGAAAGTTTCAGGAACAAAGATTCTCTTTGTTCTATAAAAACCTGTCTGAAAATGAGCTGATCAGATTTTGGCCACTTTATGATGTCATAACGGTGTGTTGTCTTGTGTAACCATTAGCCAATCAGCACCCAAGGTAACCCCCCCCCCCTTATCACCTGAATCTCCTCCTAGAGCACCATTGTGTTCTTGTGTTCTGTTGAACCAAATCTCTCCCAGAGGGGCGTGGGGAGGGGCTCCTTATTTTCATCTAAAGTAACAGACAGAGAATCAGCACTTTGGAAACAGGGCTGAAACAGAGGGGATTATGGGTAATGCTGCAACGATCTGTTTGGTGTTTGGAGCCAATCACTTCAGAGACATGTTTTGTATAGATCAATACTCATATTGCCCGAGGCACAGGCCGAGGAGGTGGAGTTGCAGCAATCTTTGACTCAAGTTTACTTATCAATACTAAACCAAAATTAAATTATACCTCCTTTGAAAGCCTCCTTTTTAGTCTTACGCATCCGACCTGGAAAACTTTGCAGCCAATCTCATTTGTTACAGTGTATCGTGCACCAGGTCCTTATTCAGAATTCTTATCAGAATTCTCTGAGTTTTTATCAACTTTGGTTCTTAAAACAGACAAAGTAATTATCGTAGGTGACTTTAATATTCATGTTGACGATGATAAAAATAGCCTTACTGTTGCATTTAACTCTATTTTAGATTCTGTTGGTTTTCATCAGAGTGTAAATAAACCACTGCTATAATCACACTCTCGACCTTGTTCTGACTTATGGTATTGAAATTGAGCAACTATTAGTCGAACCGCATAATCCTGCTTTATCCCACCATTTCTTAGTAACTTTTGAAGTACTATTACGAGACTACAAAGCATTAGTCAAAAGCTCCTGCAGCAGAAACCTATCTGTTAGTGCTATAGCCACATTTAAGGAAGAGATTCCACCAATGCTTAACTCGGGAGGAAACGTATACAAAATGTACACCACCCCAAATTGATCATGTTGTTGATAGTGCTACAGATGCGCTGCGAATAAAATTAGACTCTGTTGCTCCTTTGAAAAAGAAGAAAATAAAACAACATAGATTAGCTCCATGGCATAATGCCGAAACCCGCAAAATAAAGCAAAAGTCGAGACAACTTGAAAGGATATGGCGTTCCACTAAACTTGAAGAATCTCGTTTAATTTGGCATATTACTCTCAATGAATATAAGAAAGCACTGCGTAAAGCGAGAGCAGCAACAACAAAGCACAACCTCGGTCCAGAGGTTTGAGCCAACTATAGACCTATTTCTAATCTTCCGTTCATCTCAAATATTCTTGAGAAAACGGTCGCAAAACAGCTGTGTGATTACTTAAAAAACAATGCTTTATTTGAAAATGTTCAGTCTGGCTTTAGAACACATCATAGCACAGCGACAGCTCTGGTTAAAGTCACAAATGATATTCTAATAGCCTCAGACAAGGGACTTGTCTCTATTCTTGTTTTGCTCGATCTCAGTGCTGCATTTGATACTATCGACCATGATATCCTATTGCAAAGACGAGAGCACTTAGTTGGCATACAGGGAACTGCTTTAGGCTGGTTTAGGTCCTATCTATCTGAACGCTCTCAGTTTGTACGTGTCAACGATGAATATTCCACGCAAACCAAAGTTAGCCATGGAGTGCCACAGGGCTCAGTGCTCGGACCTTCTTTGTTCACATTATATATGCTTCCGTTAGGCAATATTATAAGAAATCATTCTGTAAACTTTCATTGTTATGCGGATGATACTCAATTATATTTATCAATCAAGCCTGATGAAATTAATCATCTAAATAAAATTCAAGACTGCCTCAAGGACTTAAAAACGTGGATAACCATAAACTTTTTGATGTTAAACACGACCAAAACTGAAGAATCTACGAAACAAATTATCTAAAGATATACTAACTATGGATGGCATTAATTTGGCCTCCAGTGAGACTGTAAGGAATCTTGGTGTTATATTTGATCAGAATTTATCCTTTAACGCCCACATAAAATCAATTTGAAGGACTGCCTACTTCCATCTACGTAACATTGGAAAAATCAGGCATATCTTGCCTCAAAACGATGCAGAGAAACTAGTCCATGCATTTGTTACTTCTAGGCTGGATTATTGTAACTCTTTATTATCAGGGAGTACCAAGAAGTCAGTCAAGTCGCTTCAGCTGATTCAAAATGCTGCGGCTCGTGTACTAACCAGAGTTAGGAAAAGGGACCACATTACTCCTGTTCTGGCTGCCTTACACTGGCTCCCTATAGAACACAGGATAGAATTTAAAAATGTTCTTCTCGCCTACAAAGCCCTTAATGGGCACGCGCCATCTTACCTTAAAGAACTCATTATACCCTATTGTCCTACTAGGGCATTGCGTTCCAAGAATGCAGGGTTGTTGGTTGTTCCTAGAGTCTCTAAAAGTACAATGGGAGCCAGAGCCTTTTCTTATCAAGCTCCACATTTGTGGAATCAGCTTCCAGTTTGTGTTCGGGCGGCAGACACCCTATCCGTTTTTAAGAGTGCGCTTAAGACCTTCCTTTTTGATAAAGCTTATAGTTAGGGCTGATTAGATTCAGCCCCTAGTTTTGCTGATATAGGCTTAGTTTGTCGGGGGACATCTTACTTCTTCCTTCTCTCTGTCTGTACCTGTGTACTCTCATGTTCCCATTAACCCAGCTTCCCCAAATGTCTTTCTTTTTGGTGTCTATATACGCTGGGATCCGGAGTCATGGATGATCCTGTGGTCCTGTGTCCTGGATCGCGAGCCCTGGATCGTGAGTCGTGGCTGTGGTCCTGGATCATCGGTCCTGGATGGATATCCTCGTGGATTCATCTTCCTGGGTCTCGTCATGCTGTTTCCCTGATGGCTTCCACAGGATTGTAGCTGACATCCTCGTGGATTCATCTTCTTATTACAGACACATGCATTTCCTAAACATTCGGTCTATATGCTGTAAAATGTATTATCTCTTCGATTTACGCACGGCATCTATTGAACGTCTATCCGTCCTGGGAGAGGGATCCCTCCTCTGTTGCTCTCCCTGAGGTTTCTCCCTTTTTTTCCCCCTTAAACTGTGGGTTTTCTCTGGAAGTTTTTCCTTGTACGATGTGAGGGTCTAAGGACAGAGGGTCTAAGGACAGAGGGTCTAAGGACAGAGGGTGTCGTTTTTCTCATACTGATATTCTGAACAATCTGTGCTGTTGTATTTGCTGTAAAGTGTCTCTACTGTAGGCTATTTTTATTATATGTACAGCACTTTGGCTCGACCACAAATCGTTTATAAATGTGCTATATAAATAAAACTTGATTTGATTTGATTTGATTTCCTATTATACACACATGCATTCCCAAACATTTGGACTACTACCCCTAAGTAAAGGGCACTGAGAACTTCCACACCAACACTATGTGTAATATACATATCAATATAATTAACATCATTGCAATACACTCGCTGCTATATATATAACTATGTGCAATATTATATTATTATTATTAGTATTTTTAATAATGCTATGATAACGTGCAATTACGTAACTGCCACTACGTTTTATTGTTTGCACTACTAACTACTAAATACTGCTAATAATAATTGCATTGATTGTGTTTCATGTTGTCTGTGGATGTTTAATTGCTCTTTTTGCTGCACTTTTAGTGTACAGTTTTGCTGCTGTGTTTATTGTGTTTATTGTATTTTGTTACTCTGGCACAACAATTTCCTTCGGGATGAATAAAGTCTTATCTTATCTTACCTATGTTGCAAATGTATTATCTTTTCAATTTACATACGGCATCTATTGCACGTCTGTCCGTCCTGGGAGAGGGATCCCTCCTCTGTTGCTCTCCCTGAGGTTTCTCCCATTTTTCCCTTTAAACTGGGTTTTCTTTGGAAGTTTTTCCTTGTACGATGTGAGGGTCTAAGGACAGAGGGTGTCGTATTGTCATACTGATATTCTGTACACACTGTGAAGTCCACTGAGACAAATGTAACATTTGTGATATTGGGCTATATAAATACACATTGATTGATTGATTGATTCATTGATTGATTGTATATACCTGAGACCTATAATATATTGATGAAGAACAGTATAGCAGGGGACCTTTAAAAGTGTTGCAAGTTCCTTTTTTTATGAACATGAATCCATCATTTGTGGTGATTTTTAAATATTGGTATAAAAGGATAAGACCGTTGAGTGAATAAACCTTTGGGTTGTTTTTTCAGAAACTGTGAGTGTTAAACATGTTAACATAGATTTTTCCGTCTGCCTTTGAGTCTGATTATGGGTATTTTATACCCTGCTGTTCACAATAAAAGACCTAGTGGTTTTGCTTGGAAGCCAGGTCACATTTGGGGTGCCTCAGGGCTCCATCCTGGGGTCATATTTCCTTTCCTATTTACTTATTTTTCATGGAAATGCCATCTTAGACACTCCCTCTGGATTTGTTCTCATGCAGATGATACACCACTATATATTGCAATTGATTCTGATAAGAAGTATTATTCTGTGTTTCCTATATTTCCATGTCATCTGGAATGAGACAAATGAGGGTTTCTGATCTGATAGAAGAAGTTACTACAACTAAATGAACTAAATATTCAGTTTTCTGCCCTTAGTCCAAAAAAGAGAATATTCCTACTTCCCAATGTGGCTAATGTAAATCAGTATTCCACTAATAGTTTCCCAGCAGCTGCATCCGTCCTTCCTTCAACCACCTTCTTGAAAAGATTGACATTGTGATGTTATTGTAAGTCTGTTATTTTGGGTCTGAGTCAAACTACAAACCTAGCTTAAACGGTGGGAAACTGCACCATTAATCTCTTGTCTCCCAACAGCTGATGTAAATTGGAAAACCTTTCCCTACTTGAATGGATGGGGGCTAGTTGTGTTTCCTGTTCTGAGCCTGTCACTCCATACTTGTTGATGTTGTGAAGGCAGTGGACTGTGTGCGGCTGGATTCACGCTGGGCTGCAGTGACAACAGGAAACAAATCTTGTCGAAGCCATTGCCAACCTAAAATGGGATTTAAAAAGTATTCCCGCTTAAAACCACACAGGTTGTTTTTTCGGCCCTGGCAGGGGTTAGTTATGGCGCATCTCCACTGCAGGGCCTCGCACGGCATAGTATGGTATAGTTAGGCCTTGGTAGGCCAGGCTCACTTTATGCTGCGTTTCCATTACAGTTTAGGAACTGGGGTAGTAACTATAGCAACGCAGTGTAGGCGCAGCCGTGACGTCATCTTGCAAAACACAAAAGCAACATCAGCCGTTAGCTGTCAGCCCTCAGAACTCACAGCTCCTCATATCTGTTCAGAAACTAGACAAAAGTTAAACAAGCACAAACCACAGACTGCCTGTGTCATGGAGAATACAGTCGCTAGTTTATTTATGTCTGTAGGCCGTTGTTGTGAGTGTGGACGGTCGGAGCATATACGTTAGCTTAGCCGATCTCCATTCAGAAAACACGCACTTTAAAAGGTTTTTCGCCTGCCGTCTGTCTGCAGACTTGTCAAAGCATTAATTCATGGTATTACTAACCGGTATCAGTATGTTGTTACTTCGGCCTTACAATTACAATTAAATCACGGTAAAATATGTTCATTTTGTTGTAGTTGTAGCCCCCTTGCCAGCGATTCTCTCACTAGTTTAGCATACTCAGCCCGGTTGTTGGCCCGGAAAGAACCTCGATTTTGGGTAGTGGAAATGCGCCATTACAGTGCTAGCTTGTATTTATTTGAGGAACAGAGGTTGTTATACCTCTAAGGCTCTATGTTTGACTATACTATAAGAGAAACATGGACATTTTAAACATAGTCATGTACCAATTTATCTATGAATGTTATTGCTTCAATAAGGCAGTCATCCTCGTACTTTCTTCTTCTTGTCTCTGATTTGATTAATTGTTTCTTTGTGTTTATTCTATCCCACCAGCTGTCACATAAGTCATCATATGCTGACTATTAAGGGCTGGGTCAGGGTCTCTTATTTGTTTCCTTCATCCTTTATTCTCCTCCTCCTTTGCACATTTTAAAGACCATCTTACTTCCTTATTGCCTGCTGGAAATGTTCCTTCTCATCTTCAACTCTGTCGACTTTTGTTGCTCCTTCTGACCCAGTTTCTCTGTTTTTTCACAGCTGTTCTTCCTCCGGAGTCTTTGCAGTGCTTTATCTGTAATCCAGTGTTACACCTGGAGTTTTAAACACGTTCAGAAAGCATGGAACAGCAGGAGACGTGTTTATGAGTTCCTATTCAGATAATATACCTCATCACCGTTCAATCAGAGTCATTCTTCTCTGTCTGAATGCATCAGGTTATTGTTGCGTGTAATATCTTGAGCTATTGTCGTGAATGGGAAGTAAAAGTAAATTGTATGCCAAGACAATCTTCTAGGTAACTGCAGTATATATGATTTGCCAGTCAATATATAAGTATTTCTGTACGCTATGTATTGCTAAAACCATACCGTCCCTACTATGCTTTTAAGGGTTTTCCCTTTCCTGTAGTGCGTTACTGTATATACGTTTTTGTTCATGTTCTGCAAAAGTTCCAGATGTTGTTATGGTGTGGATTAAAAGATGTAAAACATTTCCAAACATATTTTGTCTTACTTACCGTCATAGACCTATTTAAATTCTTGCTTATTGAAAAGCTAAGCATTTTTGTAGCTGTCTAATAATAATCAGATAATAAATTTACCCATCATGCACTGGGGTCACGGCATGATTCGTGTCTGTTCAGGCGTTAACTTCCACAGGTCGAGCTGGTCATCTTTTCTCCAATTCACACAATCTGACTCCTGTTATCTCACGCCTCAGCGACTAAATGGCACACGGTTGATCTGCTGCAGGTTACAGAGAAACGGATTCAGTTCAGATGTGACCTGCTGCATTTCATCAGAGCGAAGAAGGGCCAGTGGAGAGGAGTGTGTAAGTGGTGTGTGCGTGTGTGTGTGTGTGTGTGTGCGCGTGTGTGTGCGCGTGTGTGTAGCCCTGCAGTTCCCTGATTGGCTGTAATGACCCCCCCTCACACTTTCAGCCCGGCCGTGGGCAGGCAGTCTGTCGCTGACATCTGCTTCCAGGACCCAGGATTATATCTCGGGTTTTTATAGAGATCCTGAGTGTTGACCTGTGGATTTTATTATATGCAGAGGGGTATAATGAGTGATTGAGACAGTGAGAGGAACATTCAGCAGGCACATAATGTGGTTTTAAAGAGGCCCTTTTGTGCGTTTTGGGATTTTAATTTCCCTGTAGAGTTTTATAGGTTTCTGTGCATGTAAATGGTCTGCAAAGGCTAAAGTCACAAAGTTCAGGAACATGGTGACATCACTCTGGGACACTTGCGCTTCTATTGGGTAGCGCTCCAACACATTGTACGTCATAGGCTAATGAGCGGGACATCTCTAAGCGGTTGATCAATCACAACAGAGCCGGCCAGCTAACCAATCAGAGCAGACTGGGCTCTGGTTTCAGACAGAGGGTGAAAAGAGGTGCTGCAGCACAGGCTGTATGAGAAAAATAAAGAGCTTTTTGAACATTAAAGAACGTAGACATGTAGAGACACTACATACTGATATACACCTGAACATCAGAGGACTCTTTAAAGTAGAGACACTACATACTGATATACACCTGAACATCAGCAGGAGAGAACTCTTTAAAGTAGAGACATACATACTGATATACACCTGAACATCAGCAGGAGAGGACTCTTTAAAGTAGAGACACTACATACTGATATACACCTGAACATGAGCAGGAGAGGACTCTTTAAAGTAGAGACACTACATACTGATATACACCTGAACATCAGCAGGAGAGGACTCTTTAAAGTAGAGACACTACATACTGATATACACCTGCACATCAGCAGGAGAGGACTCTTTAAAGTAGAGACACTACATCCTGATATACACCTGAACATCAGCAGGAGAGGACTCTTTAAAGTAGAGACACTACATACTGATATACACCTGAACATCAGCAGGAGGACTCTTTAAAGTAGAGACACTACATACTGATATACACCTGAACATGAGCAGGAGATGACTCTTTAAAGTAGAGACACTACATACTGATATACAGCTGAACATCAGCAGGAGAGGACTCTTTAAAGTAGAGACACTACATACTGATATACACCTGCACATCAGCAGGAGAGGACTCTTTAAAGTAGAGACACTACATCCTGATATACACCTGAACATCAGCAGGAGAGGACTCTTTAAAGTAGAGACACTACATACTGATATACACCTGAACATCAGCAGGAGGACTCTTTAAAGTAGAGACATTACATACTGATATACACCTGCACATCAGCAGGAGAGGACTCTTTAAAGTAGAGACACTACATACTGATATACACCTGAGCATCAGCAGGAGAGGACTCTTTAAAGTAGAGACACTACATACTGATATACACCTGAGCATCAGCAGGAGAGGACTCTTTAAAGTAGAGACACTACATACTGATATACACCTGAACATCAGCAGGAGAGGACTCTTTAAAGTAGAGACACTACATACTGATATACACCTGCACATCAGCAGGAGAGGACTCTTTAAAGTAGAGACACTACATCCTGATATACACCTGAACATCAGCAGGAGAGGACTCTTTAAAGTAGAGACACTACATACTGATATACACCTGAACATCAGCAGGAGGACTCTTTAAAGTAGAGACACTACATACTGATATACACCTGCACATCAGCAGGAGAGGACTCTTTAAAGTAGAGACACTACATACTGATATACACCTGAGCATCAGCAGGAGAGGACTCTTTAAAGTAGAGACACTACATACTGATATACACCTGAGCATCAGCAGGAGAGGACTCTTTAAAGTAGAGACACTACATACTGATATACACCTGAACATCAGCAGGAGAGGACTCTTTAAAGTAGAGACACTACATACTAGGGGTGTAACGGTACACGTGTGTACCGAAGTGTACCGAACGAATATAACGTTAAACGTAAAAAATTGAGAACGTGAACAACTTCTTGGAAGTAATCTCAGGTGCTGCGTCGCAGCATTCAGAGTAATTTGCTCCCATTGTGTTCAACGCGTCATAGAGCAAACAAGTCATTTCATTGGACGAGCTGGTCAGAGGGATGCGTTCAAATGTAGTCAGTGATTTGAGGAACTGTCGAAATGGCGAACGCAGATAAAGTTGAGCTCGAAAATCCTCCAGCATCATTGAAGTCTCCGGTTTGGGAACATTTTGGTTTCGCAGTTACGTACAAGGATGACGGACAAAGACAGGTGGACCGAACCAAAGCTGTTTGTCGGCATTGGTTACGCGGCTGGCAATACATCAAGCTTGCACACTCATTTGAAAAGGCATCACCCGAACGTGAATATCACCGGTACCAAAAGACTGAAGTGCAAACCCAACTCCCGCTAGCATTTAAGCCTCCACCACTCGCAGAGAGTTCAGACCGAGCCAAAGCTATTACAAACGGCAAATATCCTTATGTTGCCATGTTAGCAAAGCGCTACCTGGCTGTATCTGCTACCTCTGTCCCTAGAGAGGGTGTTCTCCACAGCAGGAGACATTGCTAGTGCCAGCAGATCTGCCCTTTCGGCAGCCATGTGGACAAGTTCATCTTTCTTTAACCAACATGAAGATACAATGACAAGCAAGTCCTGATGTCAAACTGGCTGCTTAGGTATAGATTATTTCAGTTCATCGAAAAGCTGCACCTTAATGTTTATTTTATTATATTTTATATTTATTTGAGTGAATATTCACAGTTTAATAATAATTAAAAACCCAAAACTAATAGTTTATGTTTTGTGAGTAGGCCTACTAGTACAGTAAAGTTCAAATACAGATTATGTCAATTAATCGAAATGCTGCACCTTAATGTTTATTTTATTAATGTTTGTTTTATTATATTTTGTATTTATTTGAGTGAATACATTATTCACAGTTTAATAATAATTAAAAAAATATATATGTTATGTTTTGTGATAATTTTCTGCTGTACCGAAAACGTACCGAACCGAACCGTGACCTAAAAACCGAGGTACGTACCGAACCGAAATGTTTGTGAACCGTTACACCCCTACTACATACTGATATACACCTGAACATAGGACTCTTTAAAGTAGAGACACTACATACTGATATACACCTGAACATCTTTACAAAAATTGTTCACACATCTTTTTCACATTATTACGAAACAAGTAATGTGCTGAATAATGATTGACAGCACTAATACATACATATGAACAGCGTGTGTGCAGTAGAATTGTGTGTGTGTGTGTGTGTGTGTGTGTGTGTGTGTGTGTGTGTGTGTGTGTGTGTGTGTGTGTGTGTGTGTGTGTGTGTGTGTGTGTGTGTGTGTGTGTGTGTGTGTGTGTGTGTGTGTTGCCCTTTACAGTAGCTCTGCACCCATGTTGACTGACGTGTTTTATGGTGACAATAAAAGCCTCCTGAAGCAGATTATAACTGCAAACACACACACACACTAAAGCACATCGAGTGAAACTTGAGTTACAACGTCCCTCGGCTGCAATTTGCCGAGTGGTGCAAAGATACCGTGCGTAGTGAAAAAGTGTGTGTTCTGTATTCATTGCACGCCTTTCTTCTTCTCCTTCCTCTCGGTCAGCAATCCCGGCAATCTCCCTGCACACAGATTCAAGCCATCGACTTACTGCGGATCAAACCCAATTATGTCTGATCAGCAACACAAATGGAGACGCATGGAGAGAGGAGCATGTTAGAGGATCATTTCAGATTAGGGCACTGAGCACTGATGTAGTATTAAATAAAAGAGGGGGGGGGATCTATGACCTCCAGTCAGTAATTGTCTTTATGAAAAGCAACCACCAGAATAGAAAGCAATCAATTATAATTTGAGCCATCAATCTGATGCTCTTTACTACATAAGGCACAGGATGAGTTATGGAGTTGCACTGATAGACTGCAGCAGACTTAGGCGACCCGGAGAGTTTCTCCACGGGATTTTACACAGGAAATGGGTCACATTGTGGATCGAGATCTGCGCAACGTGAGCAATTAAATCCCCAAATCTTCCAGAAAACAGGTGCAGGTACTTTATCTTCATACTGAGCCTTCAGATGGACTCTCAACCCCCGGAAGCTTTTCATCAGTCAGTAGTTTTGCACTCAAAGAAAAGCAAAAAGGCAGACCTCGACTTTTAATACAGAATCTTTGGATATTTGAAAATAGGGTCTCTTAGTTTTCAAATACTCTTTACTCTAATACAGGGGTGTCAAACTAAATGTCATCACGGGCCACATCAGCATTATGGTTGCACTCAAAGGGCCGGTTGTAACTTTAACACTATATAAATATACATGTAGATAATATATATAAAATAATGTATTATATTACATGATTGCCTCTGCATTGGATTATTATCGGATAGGGTAATAACTTCACAATTAACTACGTCTGAAAGCAGAAGTATATAGGGCAACAAATTGCAAGTCTCTTCAGTGCTCATGTCACAAAATGAGATGCATTGTGGGACATGTAGTTTATGGGCAACCTGCTTCTGTAAAGCAGCATGTAACCGTACAATAAACGTATTATATTCTTTGCAAGCTCTTGCGGGGCCACATAAAATGAAGTCGGGGGCCGGATTTGGCACACGGGCCTTGAGTTTGACACCCCTGCTAATATAATACATATATTGTGACGGAGGCGGAGCGGGTCAGAGTGACTGACTCCGCTACTGACAGCCGACACACACACACACACACACACCACACACACACCAAACATTTCCTGTTGTCTTCCGTCAAATGAACCATGCAAGTTCTTATTTATTTTACGTTTGTTTAATTATGGGGAATGATTTTGTTAAGAGGTGGTTAACCTGTTTATGTTTGGGTCGGATTCTTTTGTTGAAATGTGGTTTTGAGTTGATTGTGTCACCTGCTGACGGTGAGCCTGTGGGAGGGGCTATGGGGTCAAAAGGGACGGTGTTGGTTCCTTGTATTTTGTCGGACTGTGTCACTCGGAAGAATGTTGCAATGAAGGCAACAGTTGGGACATGTTTGGGAGTTGGTTGCAGAGAAGGCAACCCAGGGCATGTTTACTAATGAGTGATGGACGGCCTGTTTGTGGATTTTATTTTGTTGTAACTTGTGCTGGTTCGCTATTTTTTTGTTTTGTTGCTGATATAAATAAAGTTTTTTTGGAGTTTAAACAACCGACTAGTCATGTATCGAATGGACGAATTGAACCCCGTCACATATATATACAATTGAGTTGCATATTAAAGAGGCCCTTTTCTGCTTGTTGGGGTTTTCTCTTTCCAGTTGTGGTTTTTGTATGTAAATGGTCTGCAGAGGCTAAAATCCCTGTGACACGGTTTCTACACCAACGCTAGCTGAAGGGCTTTATCTTCACTGGACACAATTGACATAAAGCTCATGTGATAGCATAGGGATTCGTGTGTAACAGCAAGAGTATATTAAATGTTGTTTAAAGCAAATGGATCAGTTTCTAATCTGCCCTGACGACTTTATAAAGATTACATGTCTCAGTGTCTTGTTGCTGTATATCCACCACTGTGATGCAGGCTTAACTAATACATGTTCTAGAGACGAAAACAATATACAATTCAAACTAAATCGGCTTTAATACGTAATGAAAGAACGATAACCAGAAACAAACATCTTTTATTTGCATTATGTAGCCTAAAGGTTAGGTAAGTCTGAGTGAAGACACCTCCCTTGAGAGTGTGTTTCCATGTTTTGTTCTTGTTTTCCTTTTAAACCGTCAGATGACACGAGATTACAGGAATTTGTTTTGGCACTGCAGACGTGATAGTGCGGGGTAATGAGTTTAATGTCTCTGCACACACTGCGTTATCAGCCGTGTGTGTTCCCTGGGAGTATGAGACATGTTGTTCTCCGGGGTTATTTTCAGAGAAACAACATGTCTTAGGACACAAACAAGAGGCGCTTTCACACCGCAGTACTTTTCCCACAAAGGTTCATCATAACTTAGTTCATGAGAACTCTTTAGTTTACATGAACTATCGCGTTCACACCGGAATAAGTCCCTGAGGGAGGATCAGGCAAATGAAGCCGCTGACGTCACTTCTTCTTCTTCTGCTTTGGGTTTACTGGCAGGCCGCAAACCACTTCACGGCCGGTATAGATATATTCATATATTAGGGATGGGAACGATTAATCGAATATTCGAAATTATTCAGGTTTTCGAATATGAGTTATGAATATTTTTATGAATTTTTTTTTTTTGGGAGTGATGCCTAAATTGATTACATATTATCAAATTGAATAATTCAATGTATACGACAGTGCCATAGCTAAATGTGTTAGGTCTAAAGGTGTGTTTTGCTCTGCTCACCGGTCCCTCACAGCGGGCAGAGCTGCAGGTGCTGATCTCTCTCTCTCGCGTCCGGTTATACTTCACTCGCGTTTATGTCCAACTCCATCAGATCTATCTAGCTAGTTCTAGCTAATGACATGGCTGCTGCCCCTCCCTACACGCAGATCACGCAGACTCAAACCTCATCTTAGGCCCAAATGCACTCCGCAGCCATTGCGAGGTTCCGGCGCTAACAGTTCATGAGCGTAGACATGCTCATATTTTTAAACAAGAATGAGTAGCCTATTGAATAGCTGCATTCTGTGCATAGGCCAATATGGGACCTTATTTCGGAAAAAGTATGTATTGAAGTCAATGGAGAGAGAAAGATTATCTTTCGATCCCGTTTGAATTGTGCCACGAATTACACACATGATGTTTGTCAATTTAAAAGATAATTTTGCAAGTCAAAAAATGTGTCGTAAAACTGTGAAGTAATACTTTTTTTGTGTGAAACCGCTCGATGAACTGCATCTCCCGTCTCGCACCAACACCAAGACTGCCGTCACGTTGAAACATTTCACTTCTTTCTTTCAGAACGAGGCGGAAAGTATTAAAAGAGGTGAAAATCACTCCAAGTCTGGGCACGTTGAGAGCTGCACATACACACAAGGGGAGTTAGTCGGTTCCGTGAGAGCCAGCATGCGGGACCGGGACTCTGGGATTTGTAGTCTTTCTAGTTGCGTATTTTTCAGTCTTATATTTCAACTGTTTTACGACAAAATGTGACTTTTTTTACATGGAAAGAATTGTTTAAGATTGACAAACATCATATGTGTAATTCGTGGCACAATTAAAACGGGATCGAAAGATAATTCTTTCACACACACATACGGGTTTTGGGCCGAGGGCGACACCGTACTTCCGGTATGCGCCATTTCACGCGAGGTGCAAGCGGAATATCATAGTCTATTGCCTTAATCAATATGTAGTCAACTCTAAAATATCACATATATGCATTGGCATGATAATATTATTGAGACAAGTGGGGTATTCACCTGGTGTTTCCAGAAGATAGACGTAGATGCTGCCAAAATCGATCGAAGGCCACTTTCGAGAGTCGTTTTTCCATACATCTGCAGGCAGTCTGTAAGGGCAATCGGACAACCCACACAGCTCTAGTTTACGCTGGTAACGACCTAGAGCACACCCCTCCAGTCCAGAGATCTAATCCGAAGACATGCAGCGATTTCTTTGGTCGTTAATTCAGAAAAAAAAACTAGTACGCTCTGCCTGGCTACGTTAGCTAGCTGTTTATATTAGCACCTCCAGGATATTAGCACCTCCAGGAAAATGGCGTATTTATATATATATATATATATGGCGTGCGTTGCATTATGGGTAGCTCGTGACGTCACTGTGTGTGAAAGAATCTTTCTCTCCCCATTGACTTCAATACATTATTTTTCCTAAATAAGGTCCCATGGGTCGGAAGTAGATGGGCGGGACTTCGGTTTTTGATGTTTTAAGCATGAAAGCTGTAGGCCTATAGCTGTCAAACTATGATCACCAGTTCAATACATTTGACAAATTCGACTTGGTTTCTATACTTATTTGAACATGTATTTATTTATTTCCAAAAGTTATTCAATCACCAAAATCGACCAATGGGTTCCAGAGAAACGGTAAAACCCCCATTTCCACCCAAATCACCTCAGAGGTGGAGTTTTTTTGGCTAAACTTCTCTAAAAAGGTCAAATGTAACTTGTTTTGCATCAATCTTGATACAGGGTACTTATTATATGTTGTACTTTGGATTCCTAAAGCTTTTAGTCTACCTTACCATCATCCAAGGGTAGTTTTCACTATAAGTAAAAAATAATTTTTGGACGGACACTATAATTTACAGTTTTTTACCATGTTCAATCTGAATTTTCTTTAAAATAAAAAACATCTATATTGATTCTGACTTTTCTACATCCAACTCACAGGTTTATCATCACTTTGAGAAAAAATATTATTAATTTCACCCTTTTAGAAGATATGGTCATTTGTTCTGGGAATGTCATTTTCGAGCCTGAGACCTGAAAAACAGGCTCAGGGCTAAACAGGTTAATACAATATTGCCTTCAACTTCTGTACAGAAAACTAACTGAAAACATGCATTAATGATATCAGCAGCTTAACTCAAAAACAGTGTTTTCTCAACATTTTCCAGTCTTATCTATAGTTTCCTTCACACCTCCTCTTCCTGTTGCCGTGGTGAATTCTCCACATTCCTGACACTCGGCTGCCTCCTTTTAGGTCAGTGTCTCGGCCCCCGGCTCTTCACATCAACATCATCATCTTCGTCATTATTTCCCCCCGCCAGAAGCCTCTCACATGAGTCAACGGTGTCTCATACCGAGCAGCACATCTGGTGATATTCAGAGCTGCAGATTTAATTGTGCTGAGAGGTGTTTTTGGAGCAATCAACAGATTTCAGTGGGCTGAAACAACTCCTTACTTCATTAGTCTGCTCCTCGTGTGACAGGAGTTCTGCTCGCTCCTGATTACACTGTGGAGAGCGCCTTCTGATTTCCCCCTGTGGCCCTGCAATCAGAGACGGATCACGAGAACACCGAGCTCCTACGTCTGAATTAAGACCTCACATCACTTTATGACTCCTGAAACCATTTTTATATACTTTATGATTCGTTTTCCGACAAAAACCCATCAAATCTGAGGTGCTTCTTTGTCTGTATAGGCGTACATACTTGTTGCACTTCTCTTGTGATGGTTTTATAACAACAAAATACCAGCAAGGCATCTATATGTAACGTCAAATGAAAACACTTGAAGTCTAAATAATTATCTCATGGGTTTCATACTAATCTAGGTGAGATTGTAAATTAATTTCAATCAAATCTGCACAACAGAAGGTGGGTGAATGCTTGTTTTTATACAGGCGATTATTACTGAAACCATTATTTGATTACTGAAGAACATAGTTCAAAACATGACGCTGCGTGATTCGTATTCTGACGAAAAACTATGAAATCTGAGGTGTATCTCCTTCGGTTAACAATTGATCATTGTATTTATTATACATATGAATACTATTGAACTGTTTTACGACAATGAAACACCAGCATGTTATCTAAATTGAACGTCAAACGAGACATTTAACGTCAATTTTGATCAAATCTGCATAAGAAAGGACAGATGGGTGCTTGTTTCCACGGCCTACGATTAGGTGATTATTGTTTAAACCATCGGTTGATTGAATAAGAATAGGGGCGATGGAGTGCGGTCGTCTTTCAAGGTTGTGGGTTCGATCCCAGCCCGTGCAGTCAACATGTCGATGTATCCTTGGGCAAGGTACTTAACCCTGAGTTGCTCCCGATGGCCAACGGTGTGTGGATGCTAGTTCCTAGAGTAAGGTACACCGCTCTGTATGAATGGGTATGTAAAGCGCTTTGAGGGGCCTTAAAGACTGGATAAAGCGCTATATAATTACAGTCCATTTACCATTTAACACGTTGACGTCAGTAAATCAGGACTAAAGCTCCTCACATCACTTTACGAGTCCTGAAACAGGCTTTTTTGTATATACGCTGTGTGATTCGTGTTCTGACAAAAGCGTCAAATCTGACGTGCTTCTTTGTGGGATAATAAAATAGTCTTTGATTTTATAGGTATAAATATTTGTTGCACTTCCTTCATGATGGTTTTGAACTAATTTATAACAACAAAATACCAGCAAGTCATCTGTCTTTAACGTCCAATGCGACATTTCAATCAGGAGAGACTTTGGTTTAAAGAAAAGTTGGAAAAGTTGAATAGTCTTTGGCGATTAGACTCTTATCCCTCTTATCGCTCCGCATCATTTTGTACGAACTGACTTTGACAGCATCCTTTAATAAGATTGGCACTTTATATAACACACACAAATAATGTCATCCAAAAAACAACAACAGTAGAAATAAAGCGCTGCGATTACCGGATTATTCCAAACAAAGGCTTCTGTATAGCGGACGCTAAAGCATTTGAAACTCTACCAAAGCCAGATTATTCAATTCAAATGGATCAGTGTTAAAAGGTTGTTTTTCTAAGCAGTGAAGCAGCAGTGAGACGGCTGCTGTGTTGCCATAGAAGCTGATTCAATATGTAATTGCTAATGGGATCATTAGACGAGGGAGCGACGTGAGATGGGAAATATCCAATAATATGATGCAGCGTTAACTGGCTGTATCGACGTGCTCTTTAAGATGAGAACAAACAAGGATATCAAATGATTTTCATGCTGTTTTTTACCTTAAATGTGCTGCTTTATCGACAGCATTTAAAGCCTGTAATCTATACTGTGAGTAAATATAAAAAAATACTGCTTTAGTTGTGTTGATATTGAGATTCCGGCAGTGGCTCAGTCAGTAGGGGCTTGGACTGTGAGCTGTAGGGTCGCCGGTTCAAGTCCCCGACCAGACCTAAAATATGGAGTGAGGACTGCTACTTGGAGAGGTCCCAGTTCACCTCCTGCCCTGCTGTGGTGCCCTTGAGCAAGGCACCGGACAACCCCCCGCTCCCCGGGCGCTGTGCAATAGCTGCCCACTGCTCCTAGTGCTAGACTCCTGGTACTAGGGTGGGTTAAATGCACACATTTCACTGTGTGCTCTGCATGTGTGACCATTACAGAGGGTTCCATCCCTCTCAATCTATCTATTCTATATTGATTACACATTGGGGACATTGTTTTGTTACAGCATGTTAACAAGGCTCTATAAAGTGACTATAGAATACTAGATGAGAGATATAAAAGAATAAGTTAGAATATACTGTAATAGACCAAGATGCTATGTTAATAATATTAGTATTTATTACATGGCTTAGTTGAATACTTGATCCTAATCCTCATTTCAGAAGTCAATATGACCATCATTGCTAAGGAGGGAGAAGAAAGAGAAAGGAAAAGAGGGTGAAAGATGGAGCGTTGGATGTCAGATAAATCAGCAGAAGAAGACAGACAGACAGGAAGTAAACAATTACAGGAACACCGTATGGGCTCTGTAGGGTTTAAGGACTTGTTCGTGGAAACTGAACAGACTTGGACGGTTACAGAGCTGCCTTAATTTTGCCTTTGCGTCGGGCGTCTTTTTCCAATAACGCCTGCCTCGCTGCACATTATTCCTTAGTTAGTGTCTCAAATGTGACATGTTTACATGCTTTAAAGGTCACCTATTATGCAAAATCCACTTCTTCATGTCTCTTCTTCATCAACATGTGTCCCCTCTGTGGAAAGAGACTCTGAAAGCTTCAGGAACAAAGATTCTCTCTCTTTTCGTCCTGATCCATTTCTATAAAAACCTGTCTGAAAATGATCTGATCAGATTTTGGCCACTTTATGATGTCATAACCAATGTGTAACCATTAGCCAATCACCAACCAAGGAACCCCCCCCCACACACACACACACATTAGCCGCGTTCACACCGAGTACTTTGCTGTACTTAATACCCCAGGGCACTAAGTACAGACCCCGTTCACACCGGAATAAGTTCTCTGAGGGAAGATTACGCAAATGAGCCGCTGACGTCACTTCTTCTTCTTCTGCTTTACTGGCAGGCCGCAAACCACTTCACGGCGTATACTGCCACCCGAAGTCCCCGGCCGGAAGTCCCCGGAGTTGGGGATTGGCTTCCGAGTAAATCGCCAGAACGCCGACACCTCCTCATCTCCACCGCTCCCATGTTTTCTTTTGTGTTGCCATAAGTTAGTCTCTCTGCGTTTGTGCGCTGGGCGAAAGCTAATGATGCTAATGCTAATAATGCTAATAATGCTAGTGCGAGGATAATAAAATGGCGGCTCTACAAAACATTTCAGAGTTTTACGGGGCGTGGTTTGCAATCGCCCAGCCAATCAGAACTGTGGTACTTTTTTTCCCCAGGAAAGTACCTCTCAGCAGGCGCTAAAAATTGGGTGAAAAGTTCCAAGGACTTAGTTATATTTTTGGTGTGAAGGCGACATCAGGGGTACTAACGGAACTGAACGCGAAAAGTACGGGTGAAAAGTACTCGTGTGAACGCGGCTCTTATCACCTGAATCTCCTCCTAGAGCACCATTAGGCGCTTTCACACCGGAGTACTTTTCCCAGTAATAGTTCCGATAGTTCCTGGGATTTTGCATCAAACTGATCTGGAACTAGAACTTTTTTTTTACCTTTTCACCCCCAGATAGTCCCTGCTAGAGAGCAGGTACTTTCCTGGGGAGAACAAGGTTCCCATTTCTGATTAGCTGGGCGGATTGCAAACCATGCCCCGTAAAGTTTTTGTGAAACCGCCATTTTATTTGCTCTCATTAGTATTATTAGCATTAGCATTAGCCCAGTGCACCAATGGAGAGAGACTAACTTATGTCAACACAAAAGAAAACATGGGAGCGGTGGAGATGAGGAGGCGTCGGCGTTCTGGCGGTTTACTCCCCAACTCCGGGGACTTCCGGCCGGGGACTTCGAGTGGCAGTATACACCGTGAAGTTGTTTGCGACCTGCCAGTAAACCCAAAGCAGAAGAAGAAGAAGAAGAAGTGAAGTAATTTGCCTAATCTTCCCTCAGGGACTTATTCCGGTGTGAACGCGATTTACTAGATAGTTCCAGGAAATAAAAGTTCCGGGGAAAAGTACTTGGTGTGAATGCACCATTGTGTTCTTTGTAACCAAATGTCTCTCAGAGGGGCGTGGGGAGGGGCTCCTTATTTTCATCTAAAAGCTCCCCGGGTGCCGTTCAAAATGGCAGCACACTGCAGCACACTGCTCCTAACACTAGGATGGGTCAAATGCAGAGAAATAATTTCCCCATGAGGGATTAATAAAAGTTCATCTTAATCTTAAAGTAACAGACAGAGAATCAGCACTTTGGAAACAGGGTTGAAACAGAGGGGATTATGGGTAATGCTGCAATGATCTGTTTGGTGTTTGGAGCCAAACACTTCAGAGACATGTTTTGTATATATCTAAGAGCTGTAATATATTGATGAAGAACAGAAAAGCAGGGGACCTTTAATGTTACAAAAAGCTCTTCATTTGTAGCCTTTGCAGACCATTTACATGCACACACACCTAAAGAACAAACTACAGGGAAAACCCAGAAAAATCACAATAGGGCCTCTTTAAGTCACATGTATCTCATTTTCTTTATTACTTCACTTCAAGTTCTATTTTAATTACACAGAAAATGTCTTCGCCGTACAGGAAATGATGAGTCTTACATTTACAGTTTGTGTGGTGCAGATAGTTTAATAGCCCGCACGGCTGATAACATTTTGAGGAGAATAATTAACCGCACTGCCCACACATTAATTGACTTGCAGTGAAACGCTGGAAGCGAAATAAAAACATTATTACTCTGAAGGGTTTAACAGGAAACAACGAGATATACAGTATCTCTTCACGATTCAAGCCACACGTCCATCAGCTAAGTTGTGATGAGTCATGCTGTTACACCATGCCTACGCACACACACACACACACACACACACATTCCTCCCCCCTTTATTCTGCGAGGCAAAAAGCTAGAACACAGTATTCTTCACCGCCACCAATCCCTGCCCTCGTATCTCCTGCCTAATTCAGTTACGTAACGGACAATGATACAACCCGTACTCCTGGAAGACTCGTCTCATTCGCGCTGTGGGGAGAAGAGGTGGAGGAAGAACTCATATCTTATTAATGAAAAGCTGTATGTGTACAGGTGCAGCTCAAAGTGCTTTGACAACATGGCATGCATGAGAAAATGGACAAAAGAAATACCATAAAATAAGATGAAATAAATAATGATCCCTCTCAGTAAAAAATGGAAGACATAAGACAAAGTGAATAAATGCAAAAAATATATTAAAAAAAAAGTAAATAAACCAATAATCAAAAAGTTAAATATATTGTACTTGAGTAAAAGTAGAAGTACTCAGATCTTGTGCTTGAGTAAAAGCAGAAGTACTCAGATCTTGTACTTGAGTAAAAGTAGAAGTACTCAGATCTTGTGCTTGAGTAAAAGTAGAAGTACTCAGATCTTGTGCTTGAGTAAAAGCAGAAGTACTCAGATCTTGTGCTTGAGTAAAGTAGAAGTACTCAGGTCTTGTACTTGAGTAAAAGCAGAAGTACTCAGATCTTGTGCTTGAGTAAAAGCAGAAGTACTCAGATCTTGTGCTTGAGTAAAAGTAGAAGTACTCAGATCTTGTGCTTGAGTAAAAGTAGAAGTACTCAGATCTTGTACTTGAGTAAAAGTAGAAGTACTCAGATCTTGTAATTGAGTAAAAGTAGAAGTACTCAGATCTTGTGCTTGAGTAAAAGTAGAAGTACTCAGATCTTGTGCTTGAGTAAAAGTAGAAGTACTCAGATCTTGTACCTGAGTAAAAGTAGAAGTACTCAGATCTTGTGCTTGAGTAAAAGTAGAAGTACTCAGATCTTGTACTTGAGTAAAAGTAGAAGTACTCAGATCTTGTACTTGAGTAAAAGTAGAAGTACTCAGATCTTGTACTTGAGTAGAAGTACCAGAGTGTAGGAATACTCTATCACAGTAAAAGTCCTGCATTCAAAATGTTACTCAAGTAAAAGTAGAAAAGTATTCTCATCAAAATATAGTGAAAGACAGTAAAAGTAGTCGTTGTGCAGATTGGTCCATTTCAGAATAATATATATGATATGTTTTATAATGATTGATCATGAAAGTGTTCTCAAAGCTGGTGAAGGTGCAGCTAGTCTGAATGGCTTTGTAGACTGCAGGGTAGCTGGTGGATTTGCTCCAGGTGGAACTAAAGTCTGATTCAACACTTGATTATATTTCACATCATTCATCCACATCTGTGAAGTAACTAAAGGTATTAATACATGTAGTGGAGTAAAAGTACACCATTTACCTCTGAATTGTTGTGGAATAGAAGTACAAAGTAGCAAAACAGGGAAATACTCAAGTAAAGTACAAGTATCTTAAAATAATTCTTAAGTCCAGTACTTGAGTAAATGTACACCACTGATGGTAAGCAGGGCGCTGGTGGAGAGAAGGAAATGTGAAAGTAACGTTAATTAAGAGATAGAATACAGTTAAAACCCATCATGGACTAATGATAGGAAATGAATAACGTGGAGAGAAGGAGCCGGTGTGAAATTGTCAATTAGGATTTTCTTCCTGTGGCGGCTGCAGGGAATTGAATCAGCCGGAGATCACAGAGGCTGCACCAGCTAAACTGCAGATTATAAAATCAGCTTTAATGAAGGCACTGAAGCCTCTCTTACAGGAGGGTTTTATATTTCACCATCCAGTTAGTGTCAGCAGTTTGACTGAGGACATATTTATATAAACGTGTTTCTGCAGATCACTAGAATTGACTGTAATGGCACTTTTTTATTCATATTATATACACGTAGTGCATGCTATAACATATTCTGGATTGTGAGAAACCCCTTTTTATACCGGCAGCAGGTCAGTCACCTACAATCTGTTTAACTGTATGTTATGTATACATTCACAGATACAGGCACAATGTTTTTTTGGCTTGTGTAACCGTTAGCCAATCACAAACCAAGGTAACCCCCCCCACACCTTATCACCTGAATCTCCTCCTTGAGCACCATTGTGTTTTTTTAAACCAATCATCTCTCAGAGGGGCGTGGCCAGCAGCAGCTCATTAGCATTTAAAGCTACAGACCCAGAATCAGCACTTTTGGAACAGTGCTGAATCAGAGGGCTTTATTAGCATCCCCATTAGCACTAGCATGAGCATGATGCTACAATGAAGATTTCAGCCAAACACCTCAAAGATATGACCTATAATATGATGAAAAGGAGTATAATAGGAGACCTTTAAGTACACTTATTTAGTTCATGCACTTGAGACTTCCAGTGCACGGTGATTGGCTAATGGTTACACAAGCCAAAACATCGTTATGACATCATAAAGTGGCCAAAATCTGATCAGCTCATTTTCAGACAGGTTTTTATAGAAATGGATCAAAAAGAGAGAGAATCTTTGTTCCTGAAACTTTCAGAGTCTCTTTCCACAGAGGGGACACATGTTGATGTAGAAGAGACATGGAGAAGAGGGGACACATGCTGATGTAGAAGAGACATGAAGAAGAGGGGACACATGTTGATGTAGAAGAGACATGAAGAAGAGGGGACACATGTTGATGTAGAAGAGACATGAAGAAGAGGGGACACATGTTGATGTAGAAGAGACATGAAGAAGAGGGGAACATGTTGATGTAGAAGAGACATGAAGAAGAGGGGACACATGTTGATGTAGAAGAGACATGAAGAAGAGGGGACACATGTTGATGTAGAAGAGACATGTAGAAGAGGGGACACATGTTGATGTAGAAAAGACATGAAGGTGGCCTTTAGTGTATTTGTACTTTACAACAAGAAAGCATCTGAGCACTTCTTCTTACACTGAATCACCCTGAGCTGCTGCTCTGTCCTGAGGACCTTGAGCTTCCCGCTGCTCGCCCACAACAGAGCCATACATTCCTGGGAACATGTGACTCTCCCCTCTGCTTCCCCTCCACGTGACCGCAGAGCTGCTTCTCCCTGGAAAACAGTGTGAGGCCTGCAGCACAGAGACACTTAGCATTTGTAAAATGATTTCTGATAGCACTGGCAATGCTAACGCTACAAGCTAGTCCACTGCAGCTGAAGCTAGTTCCACCACCACTGCAGATTGGTGGTTATGTGCTGCTCTATTTTCCCAAGAGAGTCTTATTTTATTCGTTTGTTTACTTAGCTTCAAAGTGTGCCCATCACACTTTTGGTAATGTGGTGGCCTGGCTGAATACAGTTCTTCTTTATTGTCACACGAGGGGAAAATCGACTTGAAGCACACAAGTAGGCTAAGTGCTCTGTTTCTAAGTGTAAGCAGAAAGTGCATAAAGGTCCATGTTAACATTTAGCTTTTGTGCAAATCAAGCATACTTGTCTCACTAGGAACACCTGTGGCACATGTTATCACGGTGTGGGGTCTAAACGTTGCTTAATAATAGCTGGTTGCTTAAAAGGCCAACCACAGCCATCACTTACACCCCCCTTTAATCAGAGGTCTATCGCTGTCTGACAGTGTCGAGAGTTTTCCTCTTAAAGGTGAACGAATTGTTTCATAGGTCAGAAAAAATGTCTCGGACTGTGTTGCTCACAACCGTCATACATCTATATTTATTGGCATTACAAATGTGAAGCTCTACACAACAATATTTCAGTTGTGTAGAGCTAAAACTGCATTCACACGACAAGCAGCAAGGACAGCTATGCGCTAACAACAGGCGTTATGTAAATCGTGTAACATGTGAACTTAGTTTGGGAATATTTCCAGTTCAGGACTCCTTAAACCTTCATCTGCACCGAACTGCCTGTTCATGTCACGTCTTATTTGACCCTTACTCATCAACATTACTACAAAATACGAGAACCTCAGACTTGGAGAACTGACTCCCGAACCGTCTAGAGTCCATGCTGGATGTCACGGTCTGATGAAACAGAACAGCATCATCTGCAAAGAGTAGAGACGCAACTCTGACATTCCCAAAGCAGACTTCCCCTGACTGTGCCTTGAGTTATCACAAACAGAATCAGTGACATTGAGTCTGTGTTTGACTTTATGTCGAGTATAAGGACACAAGAACCGTATGAACGTGAGGTTTATCATACAGTGTGGGTGACCTTCGGTACAGTGTGTAAAACACAATGCAATGAAAGACTACTTGGCTTGAGGCGCCCAATATAAAGAATTACAGCATTCTGACATTCAGTTGAAAATCATATAAACAACTATCCATACGTACAGAAGGGGAAACAGGTCATCCTGGTTCATTTCTGGCAATATTGTTTTGCTCAAATATCGACACAAATGCTGAAGTATATTGCTTAAAGGGGACCTATCATGCAAAATGCACTTTTTGATGTCTTTTATACATCAACATGTGTCCCCGGTGTGTCAGGGAACTCACGCAGCGTCAGCAAATAAAACCCTCTCTCTTTCCCTCCGTACCCAAATCTCTAAAAACGGGGCTACAACGGAGCTGATCCAGATTTGCGTCTGATATGACGTAACATCTGAAATGTGGACCCACGGCCCAATCAGAAAATGTTGCTATCTGAAACAATGCCCGACTGTTTTGGACGTATATGGTCGGTGTTTACATTAGCATCGCTAAACACTCAGAGCTAACCTGTACCGGAGAGCATGTGTGTGAAGAAGCAGGAAGTAGAAAGGAACTCACCTTGTGGTGTAACCGGCAAGAGAGAAAGCCTTTGAGCTCCAGACTGTTTCAGAGCCTTGATAATCCATGATATGGCATTTCATCACGGCAGCATTTAGTTTAGACGGTAGCTGCCGGGTCCCGCATGAGCTCAGACCCCTCCTTTATTATTATTTTTAAAGCTTTATTCCCCGAATCAGCACTTTAGAAACAGGAAGTGAAATAGAGGGATATGAGGCATGGCTAGAATGGGTGATCTGTTTGGTATTTTGAGCAAAACACTTCATCGACATGTTTTTTATAGATTTTTATATATCTGAGAGACCTATGCTATTGCCTAAATATAGCATGATGGGTGACCTTTAACTTCTCTTGAATATTGCAGTGTTTTTGGAGAACTGTTTTTGCACATACCCGGTCAGATCCACCCCATAAAATACAGCTCTAGACCGTCATCTTAGGAACGGTAAAAATGTAATAAAAAACATTGTCTCACAACAAAGGACACAAACACAGAACTATCTCTTAGTCGAGTTCAAATACAACCAAATATAAATGTGTATGACCCGATCAGGCAGTAACATTTATATAAAAGAGATCCTAAAGAATCGAATAAGCTCAGCTGAGGGTT
Source organism: Pseudochaenichthys georgianus (assembly GCF_902827115.2). NCBI lineage: Eukaryota > Metazoa > Chordata > Actinopteri > Perciformes > Channichthyidae > Pseudochaenichthys > Pseudochaenichthys georgianus. Next base: position 29,655,691 of record NC_047513.1, on the reverse strand, counting down.
CGCCCTTTGCTTCCTTCTGTTGTACTCAACGACAGCAGGAGGACTTTTGATTTATGTTTCCGAGGATCAGTGCTCCAGGAACGATTCCAGCTGTTGCACCGACACAGCTGAGGCCAGAAGAAGAACACGAGTAATGCAATTAACCGATGAATCGGACGAGGAAGATGGAGATGGAGAGATCGGTCTATCTGAGGAAGAGGAGGGGGTTACAGTTTCCCGCTGATGTTCCCACACAACAGAGCCATATCTCAGCGCTGTCATCCTCTCAGCATAATTAATGAGATAAAAGTGCCCTTAAAGCCTGACGTCTGATTCGCCGAGACGTGGGTTCATGTTATATAAACACACTCAGTTACATCTCAGAGGGGACGATGCAGGATTAACAGATGAGACGGGGAGTATAAAGCGAACGCTGATAGATTTGAACAAAACTGATTTTGTACAAATATTAGAAATGAAGGAACAAGTAGGGTTTATCTTTAATACCTAATTAGGTTTAGCTTTCATCATCATTTTAACAAACTAATCTCATCTAAGCTGTACATATTCAAAGTCTGTAAATGCTATGCAATGTTTTTAAATTGGATGTTTCAATTGAAATGGTTTTATTATTTTAGAGGAAAATCAAACTGACGTGTTTCGGAATCAGATGTTTCCTGGATGTTTCCTGGATCTTCTGCATCCATTGGACCAATTGGGAAACTTGGGTTTTCTTTAAGCCCCGCCTCCGATTTGTTATGTCACATCAATGGAGGGGGGGAAATAAAGGAATTGACCTAAAACAGAATGATATGCTTATTGATAGATCTCTCTTTTCCAATTGCAGTCAATTGGGAAAAGTATTTTTTGGGCCGAATGACATCACTTGAATGACACTGAAGTTGTAGTACCACCGTTTGACCACTATGAACATTTGCTTTAAAGGGGACCTATCATGCAAAATGCACTTTGTGATGTCTTGTATACATCAAGATGTGTCCCCGGTGTGTCAGGGAACTCAGGCAGCGTCAGAAAATAAAACCCTCTCTCTTTTACTCCATACCCAAATCTCTAAAAACGGGGCTACAACGGAGCTGATCCAGATGTGCCGTCCGATAAGACGTTATTTACGTCATAGCGGATGGCACCCACGTGGTGGACCCACTGCCCTATCAGAAACGTTGCTATCAGAAACAATGCCCTACTGTTTTGGACGTAATATGGTCGGTGTTTACATTAGCATCGCGAACACTCAGAGCTAACCTGTACCGGAGAGCATGTGTGTGAAGAAGCAGGAAGTAAAAAGGAACTCACCTTGTGGTATAACCGGCAAGAGAGAAAGCCTTTGAGCTCCAGACTGTTTCAGAGAGAATCCTTGATAATCCATGATATGGCGTTTCATCACGGCAGCATTTAGTTTAGACGGTAGCTGCCGGGTCCCGCATGAGCTCAGACACCCCTTTTTTCTTTTTCTTTTCAGCTTTATTCCCCGAATCAGCACTTTTGAAACAGGAAGTGAAACAGAGGGATATGAGGCATGGCTGGAATGGGTGATCTGTTTGGTATTTTTCAGCAAAAAACTTCATAGACATGTTTTTTATATTTTTTTATTAGGGCTGTCAAACGATTACATTTTTAATCAGATTAATCACAGCTTAAAAATTAATTAATCATGATTAATCACCATTCGAACTATGTCCAAAATATGCCATTTATTTATGTATACTGTTGTGGGAATGGAAAGATAAATGAAAGAAGGTGGATATATCCATTTAACATACAGTATCTATGTTTATTATAACATTTTTCTGCGTGTCAAAATGAAAGACAGCCCACACACCTATCAATCATCAAACCGTGGGGTCTTAATTCATTAGGTGTTGATTTCTATCAACGGGGGAGTACTTCAGGAAAGTCGACGGGGGGGGGGGGGCGCTAGTGGAGTACTTCGTGACCACAGAGTGTGAACGTTGTGATCAGCTGTTTTAGCGCAGTTCTCCAGTGAAGGGGGGGGGGGGGGGGGGGAGTCTCCCTCCGCAGCCGGTTGGCGTAGTTTTGGCACAGTTCCGTTGTACAGACCAACGTTAACAGCAGCCCTGTCTGTGCACACGGAGACCGACTCTGTCGCCCGGTGATCTAACCGCCTTCTGGAAAAGCTTCACAAGTACGTCAGATTACGCACATAACCTGCGTACCAGTTATGTGCACCCCTGTGCTACAGCAAAAGTATTCTCCGTCGGGACTTCCTGCAACAACACCACGCCTTGATTCTGATTGGCCAGAAGACATTATCAAAGATGTTCTATTGAAGACGATCACTACGTGACAAAAGTTTTCAAAACCGTGGCTACTGAAATCAATCTTACTAACTGCTGTCTGTGCAATTCTCGGCCCGAGTTGGCAGACTTTATTTTGCTTACTTTAACATCATTTTTCATGGTGGGGCTAAGCCATTTCTTGGTATGGGTGTAGCCTACCCCAGCCATACCCTGGCGCTGCCACTGGTGGCATGTATGGGGCGGGCCATTCTGCGTTAAATGTTTTAACGCAATTAATTCAAAAAATGAATTACCGCCGTTAACGCGATAATTTAGATAGCATTAATTTGTATATATCTGAGACCTATGCTATTGCCTAAAAATAGCATGATAGGTCCACTTTAACTCTTGGAGCACTTCCTGTTGGCGTTGTTGCTGCGCATCCTGGCTCCAAAGATTGTTTTTCTTCCCTTACTTCCAGAACAACATGATCTTTAAAGGTCCCAGATTAAATTATTTTTCATGAATATATAATAGCTCTCAGATATATACAAAACATGTCTCTGAAGTGTTTGGCTCCAAACACCACACAGATCATTGCAGCATTACCCATAATCCCCTCTGTTTCAGCCCTGTTTCCAAAGTGCTGATTTTCTGTCTGTTACTTTAGATGAAAACAAGGAGCCCCTCCCCACGCCCCTCTGAGAGACATTTGGTTACAAAGAACACAATGGAGCTCTAGAGGAGATTCAGGTGATAAAGTGTGGGGGGGGTTACCTTGATGCTGATTGGCTAATGGTTACACAAGACAACACATCATTATGACATCATAAAGTGGCCAAAATCTGATCAGCTCATTTTCAGACAGGTTTTTATAGAAATGGATCAAAAAGAGAGAGAATCTTTGTTCCTGAAACTTTCAGAGTCTCTTTCCACAGAGGGGACACATGCTGATGTAGAAGAGACATGAAGAAGAGGGGACACATGTTGATGTAGAAGAGACATGGAGAAGAGGGGACACATGTTGATGTAGAAGAGACATGAAGAAGAGGGGACACATGTTGATGTAGAGGAGACATGAAGAAGAGGGGACACATGTTGATGTAGAAGAGACATGAAGAAGAGGGGACACATGTTGATGTAGAAGAGACATGAAGAAGAGGGGACACATGTTGATGTAGAAGAGACATGAAGAAGAGGGGACACATGTTGATGTAGAAGAGACATGGAGAAGAGGGTTTTGCATAATAGGTGACCTTTAAATATTAACAATAGACCGGCTGCAGACACAGAGTTGATAAGAGCACATTATCCATAACACAGAGTAAAAGCAGCGTCTGACCTGCTGCTGCTCTAATGGGAGGAAATGGCTCGTGGTTCATCCAGCCCCGCTGTGGGAGTTTAATTGAATCAAAGCTCCGGTCAGAAATGAATTAAAACTCTCATTAAGCCCTCCTCCCGTGTCCCAGAGACTAAGCCGGCTGCTGGTGAGGTCTGGGGGTTACGGCTCCGCGTGTGAGTCAGGCTTCAGCCGCTCACTCCCAGCATTTTGTTATTTTAATTTGCCGTGCTCACGGTGAGCCTGATGAACCAAACAACAGCGTGCACGTGTCGTTGTTTAATCCCAGACCACTCACAGTTTGAGGAAAGTGAGACGGCAGAGCTTGTGCTTCATATCTCCCCGAGCACGGCGGGGATACTACACTATCACGGGACCATTGAGTTTGGTAGCAAATGGGATTGATTGATTGAGGGTTTAACATGTAAAAGAAGTAAGATGTAAATAGTGTTGGAAATATAGAGGTGGGAGAAGTAAGTAAATGTGGAAGTACTCAGGTCTTGTACTTGAGTAAATGTGGAAGTACTCAGATCTTGTACTTGAGTAAATGTGGAAGTACTCAGGTCTTGTACTTGAGTAAATGTGGAAGTACTCAGATCTTGTACTTGAGTAAATGTGGAAGTACTCAGATCTTGTACTTGAGTAAATGTGGAAGTACTCAGATCTTGTACTTGAGTAAATGTGGAAGTACTCAGATCTTGTACTTGAGTAAATGTGGAAGTACTCAGATCTTGTACTTGAGTAAATGTGGAAGTACTCAGATCTTGTACTTGAGTAAATGTGGAAGTACTCAGATCTTGTACTTGAGTAAATGTGGAAGTACTCAGGTCTTGTACTTGAGTAAAAGTAGAAGTACTCAGATCTTGTACTTGAGTAAATGTGGAAGTACTCAGATCTTGTACTTGAGTAAAAGTAGAAGTACTCAGGTCTTGTACTTGAGTAAATGTGGAAGTACTCAGGTCTTGTACTTGAGTAAATGTGGAAGTACTCAGATCTTGTACTTGAGTAAAAGTAGAAGTACTCAGATCTTGTACTTGAGTAAATGTGGAAGTACTCAGATCTTGTACTTGAGTAAATGTGGAAGTACTCAGATCTTGTACTTGAGTAAATGTGGAAGTACTCAGATCTTGTACTTGAGTAAAAGTAGAAGTACTCAGGTCTTGTACTTGAGTACAAGTAGAAGTACTCAGATCTTGTACTTGAGTAAAAGTAGAAGTACTCAGGTCTTGTGCTTGAGTAAAAGTAGAAGTACTCAGATATTGTACTTTAGTAGAAGTACTCAGATCTTGTACTTGAGTAAAAGTAGAAGTACTCTGATCTTGTAGTAAAAGTAGAAGTACTCAGATCTTGTACTTGAGTAAAAGTAGAAGTACTCAGATCTTGTACTTGAGTAAAAGTAGAAGTACCAGAGTGTAGGAATACTCTGTTACAGTAAAAGTCCTGCATTCAAAATGTTACTCAAGTAAAAGTACAAAAGTATTATCATCAAAATATAGTGAAAGTAGCGACAGTAAAAGTAGTCGTTGTGCAGATTGGTCCATTTCAGAATAATATATATGATATGTTTTATAATGATTGATCATTAAAGTGTTCTCAAAGCTGGTGAAGGTGCAGCTAGTCTGAATGACTTTGTATGTTTGAGTAATACTTGAGTAAATGTACTTAGCTACTTTACACCTCTGGAAATATACAGATCCCAGGATCACTGACCTTTTCCACAGGAACACTGACTGTAACTAACCACTTTATTAACGGAGCACAGAGTGCGGGTTTGTGTCCGGAGAAAGAGGAAGCTGTGTGTTGTAACCATACACTGTTTATATAAAGGTTGTAACCCAGCAGGAAAACATCCCCAGTGTTTCTGCTCCGAGATCCTCTCTCTGATGCTGTGTTACGTCTGTGTGACACTGATGCGTATTCTTATTATATCACAATATTATCCTCATGGATTCAATGAAGTACAAGATTAAGTGTGCAAAGCTTGTTTCGATTTGCTGCCATTATAATATAATATAAGATATGGATAATGCAAGGAGCTTTAACTGTAATGCTGATAAATACCTTGTATAATATGTGGAGGTAAACAGCTGGCTGAAGGACTTTCGGATATAAAGAAATAAATACATCTTGAAATGTGAAACATGAGCTCCCCCTGCTGCCTGAAAAACGTCTGAGTACTTTGTCCACCTCCAGTAGAAATGTACTCATATATATATTTAAGTACTGCAGTGTAGTACAGTTTGAGCAGGGGTGGAAAAAGTACTCACTAGTAATACCACAGGGTAGAGATATTGTAACAAAGGTGGGTAACTAACTAATATTTACCCAAGTACTGTGTTTGAGTACATAACAAGGGTGGTAACACTTTGGTACACATATTCACCATCAACTAGTTGTTCATTAACATGCATATCAGCAGTATAGTGGCTCTTTATTAATAATAATAATAAATTATATTTCTATAGCGCTTTTCTTGAACCCAAAGACGCTTTACATTTGGGAGGGATGGTAGACGAACAAAACAAAAACGAAAAATATGTCATTATTGTTATTAGTCATTATAAAACACTTTATATCCCAGTGATCCTGGGATCTGTATATTTCCAGAGGTGTAAAGTAGCTAAGTACATTTACTCAAGTATTACTCAAACATACCAAGTCATTCAAACTAGCTGCACCTTCACCAGCTTTGAGAACACTTTAATGATCAATCATTATAAAACATATCATATATATTATTCTGAAATGGACCAATCTGCACAACGACTACTTTTACTGTCTTTCACTATATTTAGATGAGAATACTTTTCTACTTTTACTTGAGTAACATTTTGAATGCAGGACTTTTTTACTGTAACAGAGTATTCCTACACTCTGGTACTTCTACTTTTACTCAAGCACAAGACCTGAGTACTTCTACTTTTACTCAAGTACAAGACCTGAGTACTTCTACTTTTACTCAAGTAGAAGACCTGAGTACTTCTACTTTTACTCAAGTACAAGACCTGAGTACTTCTACTTTTACTCAAGTACAAGACCTGAGTACTTCTACTTTTACTCAAGCACAAGACCTGAGTACTTCTACTTTTACTCAAGCACAAGACCTGAGTACTTCTACTTTTACTCAAGTAGAAGACCTGAGTACTTCTACTTTTACTCAAGTACAAGACCTGAGTACTTCTACTTTTACTCAAGTAGAAGACCTGAGTACTTCTACTTTTACTCAAGTACAAGACCTGAGTACTTCTACTTTTACTCAAGTACAAGACCTGAGTACTTCTACTTTTACTCAAGCACAAGACCTGAGTACTTCTACTTTTACTCAAGCACAAGACCTGAGTACTTCTACTTTTACTCAAGTAGAAGACCTGAGTACTTCTACTTTTACTCAAGTACAAGACCTGAGTACTTCTACTTTTACTCAAGTAGAAGACCTGAGTACTTCTACTTTTACTCAAGTACAAGACCTGAGTACTTCTACTTTTACTCAAGCACAAGACCTGAGTACTTCTACTTTTACTCAAGCACAAGACCTGAGTACTTCTACTTTTACTCAAGCACAAGACCTGAGTACTTCTACTTTTACTCAAGTACAAGACCTGAGTACTTCTACTTTTACTCAAGTAGAAGATCTGAGTACTTATACAACAATTCTCCCATAATAACACTGAACAAATATGGTGTATTCTGATGTAGCAAGACAAGTGTTAATTTAACTTAACATTTTGTATTTTCTAACTAATCAGATAGTAGTTTGGCTCTAATATGCACGTTAATTAACAACTAGTTGATGTGAATATGTGTCTAAAGTGTTGTATTCTTCATAATTAAAGTTTATTTTTGCTATACACCTACCTACCTAATCCAAGTACCTTTTTCACTTCTGGCTCTTATTAAGTAGGATTTTTATAAATAACTTGTACTTGTAAACAAAGTATTTTTACATTGATGTTTGATCTGAATGCTTCTTTCACCTCTGGTAAAAATGATGCCGAGTGATGCATTGGCTCCAGGAGGTGGCAGCAGAGCAGTAAAACCCCACAGAAGAAGAAGAGGAAGATGTTGGTTTGTCCTCTCTGAAGAACCAGCACCTTACCGTGGTAGAGAGGTTTGTGTGCCCTGATGAACCTGGGGGCTGTGTTGTCTGGAACCTTGTGTTCCTGGTAGGGTCTCCCATGGCAAATTGGTCTCAGGCAAGGGGCCAGACTAAGATTGGTTCAAAAGACCTCATGAAAGGAAAAACAAGAAGTGAGGATACCCGGCCCGGAGGAAGGGTCCCCTTCTGGAGCCAGGCCCAGAAGGAGGACTCGTCGGCGAGCGTCTGGTGGCCGGGCTTGCCACGGAGCCCGGCCGGGCCCAGCCCGAAAAGGCAACGTGGGCAACACCTCCGCTTCTCTGTCCCGCGGGCCCACCACCTACGGGAAACATCGATGGGGTCGGGTGCGCTGCCAGACGGGTGGCAGTGAAAGCGGAGGGTCGCGACGGACCAGACCCGGGCGGCAGAAGCTGGCTTTGGGGACGTGGAACGTCACCTCTCTGGGGGGGAAGGAGCCGGAGCTTGTGCGGGAGGTGGAGCGGTACCAGTTGGATCTGGTTGGGCTCACCTCTACGCACAGCGTCGGCTCTGGAACCTTACTTCTGGATAGGGGTTGGACTCTATTCTTCTCCGGAGTTGCTCAAGGTGTGAGGCGCCGGGCGGGTGTGGGGATACTCACAAGTCCCCGGTTAGGTGCTTCGTTGTTGGAGTTTACCCCAGTGGACGAGAGGGTCGCCTCCCTACGCCTGCGGGTTATGGGGGGGAAAACTCTGACTGTTGTGTGTGCTTATGCACCCAACAGCAGTTCAGAGTATTCGGCCTTCTTGGAGACCCTGGAAAGAGTCCTGTATGGGGCTCCTGAAGGGGACTCCTTAGTCTTGCTGGGAGACTTCAACGCACATGTGGGCAATGATGGAGACACTTGGAGGGGCGTGATTGGGAGGAACGGCCCCCCTGATCTGAACCGGAGTGGTGGTTTGTTACTGGACTTCTGTGCTAGTCATGGATTGGCCATAACAAACACCATGTTCGAACATAAGGATGCTCATAAGTGTACGTGGTACCAGAGCACCCTAGGCAGAAGGTCCATGATCGATTTCGTTATCGTATCATCGGACCTGAGGCCGTATGTTTTGGACACTCGGGTAAAGAGAGGGGCGGAGTTGTCAACTGATCACCATCTGGTGGTGAGTTGGGTCGAGTGGCGGGGGAAGCCTCTGGATAGACCTGGTAAGCCCAAACGTGTAGTTCGGGTGAACTGGGAACGTCTGGAGGAGGCCCAAGTTCAGGAGGCCTTCAACTCACACCTCCGGCGGAGCTTTTCGGGCATTCCTGTGGAGGTTGGGGACATTGAACCAGAGTGGTCGGTGTTCAAAGCCTCTATTGCCGAAGCCGCGGTGGGGAGCTGTGGTCTCAAGGTCCTAGGTGCCTCAAGGGGCGGTAACCCTCGAACCTCCTGGTGGACACCGGTGGTCAGGGAAGCCGTCCGACTGAAGAAGGAGGCCTTCAGGGATTTGTTATCCCGGGGGACTCCCGAAGCAGTTGCAAGGTACCGACAGGCCCGAAGGGCAGCAGCCTCATCCGTGGCCGAGGCAAAGCAGCGGGTGTGGGAGAAGTTCGGAGAAGACATGGAGAAGGACTTTCGGGCGGCACCAAAGTTGTTCTGGAAAACTGTCCGACACCTCAGGAGGGGGAAGCAGGGGACCATCCAAGCTGTGTACAGTAAGGATGGGACGTTGTTGACCTCAACTGATGGAGTGTTGGGACGTTGGAAGGAACACTTTGAGGAACTCCTGAACCCGACAACTCCGCCCTCTATGTTAGAGGCAGAGCTGGAGTATGACGGGGGATCAACGCCAATCTCCCGGGGGGAGGTCACTGAGGTCGTCAAACAACTCCACAGTGGCAAAGCCCCGGGGGTGGATGAGATCCGCCCGGAAATGCTGAAGGCTCTGGGTGTTGAGGGACTGTCATGGTTGACACGTCTCATCAACGTTGCGTGGAAGTCGGAAACGGTACCGAAGGAGTGGCAGACCGGGGTGGTGGTCCCCCTTTTCAAAAAGGGGGATCAGAGGGTGTGTGCCAATTACAGAGGCATCACACTACTCAGCCTCCCCGGGAAAGTTTACTCCAAGGTACTCGAAAGGAGGGTCAGGCCGATTGTCGAACCTCAGATTGAGGAGGAACAATGCGGATTCCGTCCTGGTCGTGGAACGACGGATCAGCTTTTTACTCTCGCAAGGATCCTGGAGGGGGCCTGGGAGTACGCTTATCCGGTCTACATGTGTTTTGTAGACTTGGAGAAGGCGTATGACCGGGTTCCCAGGGAGTTACTGTGGGAGGTGCTGCGGGAGTATGGGGTGAGGGGGTCTCTACTCAGGGCCATCCAATCTCTGTACTCCCAAAGCGAGAGCTGTGTCCGGGTCCTCGGCAGTAAGTCGGACCCATTTCCGGTGAGGGTTGGCCTCCGCCAGGGCTGCGCTTTGTCACCAATCCTGTTTGTAATATACATGGATCGGATTTCGAGGCGTAGTCGTCGGGGGGGGTCTGCAGTTCGGTGGACTAAGGATTGCACCACTGCTTTTTGAAGATGATGTGGTTCTGATGGCTTCATCGGTCTGCGACCTTCAGCACTCACTGGATCGGTTCGCAACCGAGTGTGAAGCGGCTGGGATGAGGATCAGCACCTCCAAATCTGAGGCCATGGTTCTCAGCAGGAAACCGATGGACTGTCCACTCCAAGTAGGGAATGAGTCCTTACCCCAAGTGAAGGAGTTCAAGTATCTCGGGGTCTTGTTCTCGAGTGAGGGAACAATGGAGCGTGAGATGGGCCGGAGAATCGGAGCAGCGGGAGCGGTATTGCAGTCGCTTTACTGCACCGTTGTGACGAAAAGGGAGCTGAGCCGGAAGGCAAAGCTCTCTGTCTACCGGGCCATTTTCGTTCCTACCCTCACCTATGGTCATGAAGGATGGGTCATGACCGAAAGAACGAGATCGCGGATACAAGCGGCCGAGATGGGTTTCCTCCGCCGGGTGGCTGGTGTCTCCCTTAGAGATAAGGTGAGAAGTTCGGTCATCAGGGAGGGACTCGGAGTTGAGCCGCTCCTCCTTCGCGTCGAAAGAAGCCAGTTGAGGTGGTTCGGGCACCTAGTTAGGATGCCACCTGGGCGCCTCCCTAGGGAGGTGTTCCAGGCACGTCCAGCTGGGAAGAGACCAAGGGGTAGACCTAGGACCAGGTGGAGGGATTATATCTCTTCGCTGGCCTGGGAGCGCCTTGGGATCCCCCAGTCAGAGCTGGTTGATGTCGCCAGGGAAAAGAAAGTTTGGGGCTCTCTGCTGGAACTGCTACCCCCGCGACCCGACCACGGATAAGCGGGAGAAGATGGATGGAGATGGATGGACCTACCTGCCTAATCCAAGTACCTTTTTCACTTCTGGCTCTTATTAAGTAGGATTTTTATAAATAACTTGTACTTGTAAACAAAGTATTTTTACATTGATGTTTGATCTGAATGCTTCTTTCACCTCTGGCAGGTGGCAGCAGAGCAGTAAAACCCCACAGAAGAAGAAGAGGACGATGTTGGTTTGTAATGTTTGTTTTTTTTATAAATGTTTTATTGAACATTTTTTAAAACATACAAAATCTCGGTGAGGATATCATCAACTTATCAACATAAGTGCAAGACATTCATTCACAAGACAAAAATAATACATCCAATAAGAGCCAGGGGGAGAGAAAAAAAAACATAAAGGCACAAAAACATTTGAGAGGTATTAAACTTACTTACAATAATAACCATTTGGAAATGTCATTGCAAATCTTTATAGACATGTTACAAGATTGTATTTTCCTAAGGGACAGAAAGAAGGACTTGAACTCATTTATGAAACAGGGAAAGGAGGGCTTGCCTCCTCTCCATTTACTACAATGTAAATGGTATTTACCCAAAATAATAATTATATTTACCAAATCAGATATGGGAGAATCCAAATTATCAATATAATATAAAATGTGATATATTTTGAAGGCCGGAATGTTTGTTTAACAACCAATCTCTCACATTCGACCAAAACAATTTAGAAAAAGGGCATGAGAAAAATAAATGTTCCAACGATTCATCAGATAAATTACAAAAGGAACATGGTTCCACTTCAAATCTTGAATTTAAAAAAGTAGAAACCAGGTAGATTTTATGAACAATTTTAAAATGAGTTTCCATGCTTTAGGAGAAATAGGGCATTTTATAAAATAAGATAGTGTTACGGTATGTGCAGGAAGCAGGACCCAAATGCAGATTTAAGTGTCAAAAATATCTCCTTTATTTCAAGGCTATACTAGAAACAAAGACAGAACAGAACACTCACCGAAGACAAAGTCAAAACACAAGACGAACCGACAAAGACAGAAAAAACAGAACTTAAATACACACAAGACTAATTATACAAACAAGACACAGGTGAGGAGGGAGGAGAAAACACAGGGACACCAGGTGCACACAATCGGGTAATAAGACACACCTTGACAGTACCCCCCCCCCTCAAGGGACGGATCCCAGACGTCCCAAAAAAAAAATCCAGCAGGGTGGGTGGAGGGGGACCGGAGGAGGGACACGAAACTAAGGCCAACAGGGTGGGTGGAGGGGGTCTGGAGGACGGGCTTGGGCTGACAGCGGAGGACCCGGAAGGGGTCTCGGACCGATGGCCCGGGGGCAAGGCAGAGATCAAAAAGGGAGACTCGAGCGGACGGCCCGGGGACAAGGCAGAGTTCAGGGTGGGGCGAAGGCCAAACAGCTCCGGAGGCCGGGCAGGACCCGGTGTCGGCCGAACAGGAACCGGAGCCGGTGGGACAGGCTTCGGCAGGATCCCCCACGGAAGAGGACCAGGAGTTGGCAGGACCCTCGGGGAGACAGATGATGGCGGGGCCTCCAACGGAACTGGACAAGGGGTTGGCAGTACCCCCGGCAGGACAGGTGATGTCGGGGCCTCCAACTGGACTGGACATAGAGCTGACAGGATCCCCAGCGGAACCTCCAAAGGCACGGGACATAGAGTTGGCAGGACCCCCGATAGAAGAGTAGTCGGCGGGACCTCCAAAACGGAACAGGACAAGGGATTGGCAGGACCCCCGGCAGGACAGGTGATGTCGGGGCCTCCAACTGGACTGGACATAGAGCTGGCAGGATCCCCAGCGGAACCTCCAAAGGCACGGGACATAGAGTTGGCAGGACCCCCGGCAGGAGAGTAGTCGGCGGGGCCTCCAACGGCACAGGACTTAGGGTTGGCAGGACCCCCGGCAGGAGAGTAGTCGGCGGGGCCTCCAACAGGACAAGACACAGGGTTGGCAGGACCCCCGGCAGGAGAGTAGTCGGCGAGAGGGAACTTGAACGGAGACTCAAGAGGTGACTCGAGAGGGGACCCGAGAGAGGGCTTGAGAGGGAACTCGAGAGGAGACTCGAGAGGAGACTAGAGAGGGAACTCGAGAGGAGACTCGACAGGTGACTTGACAGGAATTTCGAGAGGGCACTTGAGAGGGAACTTGAGAGGGGACTCGGGTAGGAACTTGAGAGGGGACTTGAGAGGGGACTTGTGTCGGTCGGTACGCCGACAGGACACGGGGAGCTGGCGTTGGCTGGAGAGCCAACAAGAGACGAGGTGCTGGAGTCGGCCAGTATGCCGACAGGACTCGGGGATCTGGCGTCGGCCGATGAGTCAACAGGTGACGAGGAGCCGGAGTCGGGACCATGACTGCTGGGGCCGGTACTTGAGCCGGAACCATGGCTGTAAGGTCCGGAGCTGAAGCCTGGATCATGGCTGTGTGGGCCGGCTTTGGAGCCGGAATTGAAGCCGGAACCATGGTTGCCGAGGCCGGAACTGGGGCTGGAACCATGGCTGCTGGGGCCAGAACTGGGGCTGGAACCATGGCTGCTGGGGCCAGAACTGGGGCTGGAACCATGGCTGCTGGGGCCAGAACTGGGGCTGGAACCATGGCTGCTGGGGCCAGAACTGGGGCTGGAACCATGGCTGCTGGGGCCAGAACTGGGGCTGGAACCATGGCTGCTGGGGCCAGAACAGGGGCCGGAACCATGGCTGCTGGGGCCAGAACTGGGGCCGGAACCATGGCTGCTGGGGCCAGAACTGGGGCCGGAACCATGGCTGCTGGGGCCAGAACTGGGGCCGGAACCATGGCTGCTGGGGCCAGAACAGGAGCCGGAACCATGGCTGCTGGGGCCAGAACTGGGGCCGGAACCATGGCTGCTGGGGCCAGAACAGGAGCCGGAACCATAGCTGCTGGGGCCAGAACAGGAGCCGGAACCATGGCTGCTGGGGCCAGAACTGGGGCCGGAACCATGGCTGCTGGGGCCAGAACTGGGGCTGGAACCATGGCTGCTGGGGCCAGAACTGGGGCTGGAACCATGGCTGCTGGGGCCAGAACTGGGGCTGGAACCATGGCTGCTGGGGCCAGAACTGGGGCTGGAACCATGGCTGCTGGGGCCAGAACAGGGGCCGGAACCATGGCTGCTGGGGCCAGAACTGGGGCCGGAACCATGGCTGCTGGGGCCAGAACAGGAGCCGGAACCATAGCTGCTGGGGCCATAGTTCCTGCTCAAACGGATCTGCTGGGCCCATATTTCAGGTCGGTTCATAATGTTACGGTCAGTGATGTTACGTATTGTGCCGAGGCTTCGGAGCGTGTGTCGAGTAATCCCCGAAGCTTTTTGTGAAGCATGTTTCGAGGCTTGTATCGTTTTGGGCCAGTGACGTCATCGATGACAAACGAAGCCTCGCTGCCTATCGATACCACGTGACGGCTTCAGGAAGCAATTCAGATCGGTTGAACCACGACGCTTATACCCATGGATGTATAATAACAATATAACCCCTCCTGTACCCGGGCCCGGGGACACGATGGAATTAAGAGAGCTCAGACCCTCACTCATATAGAGGTCGGAACATGTCATAAGTATCAATGAATAAAAGCATCAATAAAAGTAGGAACAAAAACATCAATAAATACAGGAATAAATATGTTGCAGTGTTTTCAGGGAGATTCAGCGTGTGTGCTGTGGCTCAGCTGGAAAGCAGTTGACTCATGACCGCAGGGTCCCTGGTTCGACGATTGAACAATACGTATTTGTTGTTGTTTATAAAAGCTACAGCTAAATGAGATAATGTAGTTAATGTATTCTTTGATATGGTTTAGCCTTTCTCCGGCTACAACATGGTTAAGTTTATGAATATTATTAAGGAACACAAATCCCTCTTTGCAATGTTTACCAGCCTCCTTAGGCTTTTCCAATCCAATCCACTTTATTTATCTAGCACAGTTTAAAAACAGAGGGTTTGCCAAAGTGCTTCACAATGAACATAACATTATAATAAAATATATAATATTACACGAATAGATAAAAAGCACACATAAGAATAAATACAAGGCACATAAAGGCTATGGACAGACAGTGAAAGCATACAAATAGGTATGACATAGCTCAGACTGACTGGTAAGCGAGGGGAAAGAGGTGGGTTTTTAGGCGGGACTTAAAAGCTTCAAGAGTGGGCGACAATTTAACATGAGGGGGCAGGTCGTTCCAGAGCCTGGGGGCTACCGATGAGAACGCTCGGTCTCCCCTGGTCTTTTACTTTGTTTTTGGGACTATCAGCCGCAGCTGATCAGCCGACCTCAAAGCCCTTGAAGGGGTGCACACCTGAGTAGTAATACAAATGCCACTTCAATCTCATTAGTATGCAGAAAAAGTGACAGGTCGCCCCGCCCCTTTTCGACCGGAAGTCCCGCCTTATTTGACCGGAAGTCCCACCTTTTTATTTTTATTTTTGAAACCGGAAGTCCCGCCTCGTTCGACCGGAAGTCCCGCCCCCGCTTCCGGCGGATGTCCCGCCCCCGCTTCCGGCGGATGTCCCGCCCCCGCTTCCGGTTTTCAAAATAAAAATTAAAAATAAATTAAAATTAAAAAAATGAGAAAAATAAAATGCCGTTGTTTTCAATCAATTAATATGCCTAGGATATATGTCCCGCCTCCTTACCACTTCCTGTGTGGTTAATCCTGTATACAGTATCGAATGTAACTTACAAATACTTGCAAATAACATGAAATTAATCAAAAGTAAGGCATCTTAAAAACATATATTTAAACCTCTCTGTTTTTGCAAACAGGACATGACAGGACATGAGGGGAGAGAACATATGGTGGAGGAGGGGGAACACACACACACACACACACACACTTTCCCCGCCCCTCACCCTCTCCCTCTGTCTAAATAAAAAGCCATCGTCTTTAGTCACTCTTAAATATTTTTCAAGTCGAGAGAAAATGGCCAAGAGACGTCTTGATATGAATTTAATCAGCGAGACACCGGTGACAACTTACAGCCATCCGTTGGGTGCTCCAAATCAAAGTAAAGCATATAAAAAAACAGATATTTTAAAAAGTCAGCCTTTTTGCTAGAGGATAAGGGAGGGGGAAAACCCCAAACCCCCTATGGAGAAGTCATAAACCCCCTATGGAGACAAACATGTTGTAAACAGAGGGAGGTAGGTAGGTAATATACTTAAATATATATATATAGAAAGTCAGAGAATATTTATCAGAGGATAAACCATATACATTTGTACAAGTCGACACTGGTGCATTTTGTAAGAAAACAGAGTTTTCGTACTCAGACCGCTGCAACAATTTCAAGCAGATCTCTGTGATATGCAGTCGCTGTCCGAATATAATGATGGTTTTAATTATTTATTAACAGTCATAAATGTATTTAGAAAAACCTGTGCTCAAACATTAAAGAAAAAGAAGGGTAAGGTTACCAAAAAGCTTTTGATATAGTTTTAACACACAGCGAGATCCCTAAAAAGTCACTAACAGCTGCGGGGAAAGAATTCTTTTAAATAAAGTTTTTCAAAACTTGTTGAAGAAAAAACGGTATACAATATTATATATATATATATATATATAACAGCCATTGACATATAGGCATGTAGGGTAGAAAGATTTAACCGTACGCTGAAAACTAAAATGTGGAGGTATTTTACAGCTAAAAAGACTCATAGATAGCGTTTTTTATGTATGACAACTTTACAACTGGTAGAAAGTTAAGTACTTTTTCTGAGCAGATTTTCTTTAAGACTGTGACTCTTAACACACCAACCCCCCGAGAGCCAGACATACTCATCCCCTTTTCAACGCATTTTGTTTTTGTCTTTCTCGCTTTTTTTTTCCATTATATTTTCCATTATATATCCAGTTCAAGCTGTCTTTAAGATGTGACATCGCGCTCTGACTATTTCCCGTAAAATCGTGACAAACTATTACTTGTTCTTACATTTGACCTCTTGCTGCTTGGTTGAAAATGATAGATGAAAAAGAACTTTTTTAAAAAGAGTCAAACCACAAATGTTTTAAGATTGTTACAAAATGTAAAAAATAAAAAAGGTCTGGAGACAAAATTAATTCAGGTGACTCTGGCTTTATTAGGACAACAAACATATACTACAAATGGGTTAGGGGTTAAATATAACCATCGTGGACTTAATAGTCTAACAAAATACTTTTATCTGAATACATTTGTTCTTTTTAAGAGCACTTTTTGAAATTATTTATTTATTATTTCAGTGGAACAATCCAGTGTTTGTTAACATTAACGCTTTCTTCTCTTTTTCTTGTGTTACTAAGATACTTTTAAACACACTTTGGTGTATGCAACACTTGTTCAGATAAAACAAGGGTTTTTTTTTCTGATAAACTTACATATTTTAGTTATTTTATGTTACCAAGATACTTTGAGATACACCCTGATGTACGCAACACTTAACAAAAGGGTATAATATGAAGTACTTGGTAAGGAAGGGGTTTTTCTTTAAGGGTGTAAAACTTTAGAACAGGGTAAAATATTCATTAAATTGTATTGAATTGAGTTTTCTTTTTTGATTTTCAACATACTATTTGTACACAATGACTTTTCCATATTTCTGATAAACTATACTTTTTCCGTAAAATCATGACAAACTATTACTTATTCTTAAATTTCACCTATTGCTGGAGATGAGATGAAAAAGCTACAACGCTTAAAGAACTTTTTTTCTAAAAACTCTCAATTCTATAATTGACTCCCCCATTCAACGCAATGAGCCCCACCCTCCACTCAGCAAATCTTCTAAAACGAAGGACCTCACTAAGACGATCGTTGTAAACTAGCCATGAAGCAGAGAAAAGCCAAGACTCCCCCCGCGAGTTGCAGTCAGGAACAGAGTCCACCAGCGACACCACCATGTGGGAAACCCGAATCTTGCAGTACTACTGCTGCTGATGCTACTCCTCGGGTCAAGAAGTCTCGGTTTAGGGACACAGTGAAATCGGAATTGTTTTATATTCTAGAGATGGTGATGTATCGGTACAGAAAAGAAATCTGCAAAGAATGCCGCCGCAGTAACCCCGACCAGAGGCAACACGATTGTCGGAATGACATGCCCGATTTCTTCTTCAGAAACAATTACAAAGCGTTAATGAAAAGACTTTGGCTCGCCGACTTCGTTGCAGTGATTGACCAGAGTCTTATTGAAAAAGGCATTTGCGAGGATAAACTGAGGATAGGATGCGCTTCGGAAGCCTTTCTGCACAAGCTTGTAAAATGCAGATGCCTCAAGGAGAGACTTGAAATATCCATACAGAGTTGGATGAAGAAGAAGAAGACTAACAAACAGCAGTCGGATGGAGAAGAAGCCAGGGACTTGTTCAATGCAGTGACTTTTTTCTTTAAGTAAAATACAAATGGGAAACTACTATGCAAAACGCTCTGTATATATTGATCATAATGTAGTCCTTACCCGTTTAATAAGTGTGATGATGGGGACGATTGAAAACAGAATGAGTAGTGACCCCCGTGTAAGCAGAATGGCTGAAGTTTGTAAACTAGAAGACATTTTGGATATCGTTCGTTCTGGCAGTACTATTCCGGGTCAATGGGAAATGATTGTAAACGAAACATTTAAAGTGGTCCTGGAATCTTCATTTTCCGAAACATTCTGTAACATTATCTCGGAAATGAAACAAACATCAACAGTGTATCATGTGCTCTCATTGTATGCTCTGTTTGTAGATGTAATGCATCTTTGCGTCGAAAACAGCATAGACGTGAATATTTTGACTGAAGTGAAAAAACTTCATCACGATATCTCCAGTAATATGGGGAATTCTAAGCTGGAGACTGTCCTGGGGATGCTACAATCAGTATAACTATTGATTTTGCGTGTGAAAAAAATAAAAAAAAGTGGTTTTTTACATCTAAAGTAAAGAAAAACGAAGAAAAAGAAAAAGCAACATGAAAAGGAGAAGAAAAATTAAAAGCAAACGCAGAATGCGAATAAAAAGAAAAGGGACCATAGGACGGAAAACTAAAAAGACAAAAAGAAGGAAGGTGAAAAGAAAAAGAAACAAAGTGAAGAAATTTAAACTAGAGGATGGTGTTGTAGAGCCATTACCGGATCATAATAATCTTATAGATCATCTCCCGCTAACCGACTGCTGCGAATGTGTTGAACAAATACCAAAAGCAATGTCAAAAAACAGAGCATACAATGAAAGCACATGATACACTATAAATGTTTCGTTTACAATACTATTACTATATATGAAAGCAAAAAAATAAAACACATTTTTCATTGTGTAATGGTTGTTTAATTGAAAAAACACAACATTCAACACAATTCATAGAAAACATATTACATTTTACCAAGTTAATGTCGTAGTGCATACAAGGTAATAGACTTAACGATTTGCACTGCTGCTTCTCTCCGCGTTTCATTGACGGTGATCGGTTTGTCGTTCAATTCACACAGCCCAAGTAGATGTTTAGGGGTCTCTTGGAAGTATACGAAAGCATTTTTTATATCAGATAAATGCATTAACATCACATGTAAATTCTCTATCCTTTCACCCGCAACGATTATAATCTGCTTTGCTTCTTCTTCGGTTTCTCCATTATTAGCTCTGAATGTAATCCTTTCTGGGACTTCTTGTGCTTCTTGTGGTCTGTTGAATACCTGGCGTAGGATTTGTTTAGCTGTAAGGACAGGTACCATATAATTGTCTTCAAAAGCTTTGTCTATGTCGTCACACGTTTTGGTGTATCCTTCGCTGTAATGACAACCGACACTAGAATAGAGATCCTCCAACAGTCTTTTAATACATATTCTGGCACTGTCGCCAATTTGGGCAATTCCACAGTATCGCGCTTTTTCTCTCATTATACTGAAGCAAAGTTCTGACATTGCTTTTGGTATTTGTTCAACACATTCGCAGCAGTCGGTTAGCGGGAGATGATCTATAAGATTATTATGATCCGGTAATGGCTCTACAACACCATCCTCTAGTTTAAATTTCTTCACTTTGTTTCTTTTTCTTTTCACCTTCCTTCTTTTTGTCTTTTTAGTTTTCCATCCTATGGTCCCTTTTCTTTTTATTCGCATTCTGCGTTTGCTTTTAATTTTTCTTCTCCTTTTCATGTTGCTTTTTCTTTTTCTTCGTTTTTCTTTACTTTTTCTATTCTTTTCTGCTAATTGTCGTTTGCGATCTTGGCGAGTGGTATGAGATATACTGTTTCTATAAAGGTTATCTATAATACCATCTTTTAAAGAAAGATATTCTTCATATGTCATGTTATCATGGTCCTCTTTTGTCCTAAAAACCTTACATGGATATGATATAGATGAGAGCTCTTCTTCGGGGACATCCCCTCCCCTACTTTGTAACATTCAGTCATTAAGCCCATATCCATTATCCTGGTGATAATAAGGGCAGGCTACATCAGACTTGGTTTTTCTCAGATCCATGGCTAGTTTTTAACGGTCGTCCTTAGTTTTATATGATTTGCTGAGTGGGTGGGACATATTGCGTTGAGTGGGAAGGCTTCATCTGTAGAAAGTACTCTGTTTGAGGAGATTTCGTAATAATGGCAGTTTGTCATGTTGAGGGTATTTCAGTGAAACAAGGCTGTTTTGAACATTTGACAGATTTATGCTTAAATTCTGTGGTAAAGTTACTGAAATATACACTTTGTATATAAAAGCTGAAAAGTAGATAATGACGCGTGCTTTGTGTGTACAGACACACAGAAAACACTGAAACACAACAAGAAGGACTGTAATACACATGTATCAGACACGCTCCCCTTGCTAAAATGATGACAACAGTTTTTAGATGTAAAAAACCACTTCTTTTTTTTTCAAAAATTTCAAAATCAATAGTTATACTGATTGTAGCATCCCCAGGACAGTCTCCAGCTTAGAATTCCCCATATTACTGGAGATATCGTGATGAAGTTTTTTCACTTCAGTCAAAATATTCACGTCTATGCTGTTTTCGACGCAAAGATGCATTACATCTACAAACAGAGCATACAATGAGAGCACATGATACACTGTTGATGTTTGTTTCATTTCCGAGATAATGTTACAGAATGTTTCGGAAAATGAAGATTCCAGGACCACTTTAAATGTTTCGTTTACAATCATTTCCCATTGACCCGGAATAGTACTGCCAGAACGAACGATATCCAAAATGTCTTCTAGTTTACAAACTTCAGCCATTCTGCTTACACGGGGGTCACTACTCATTCTGTTTTCAATCGTCCCCATCATCACACTTATTAAACGGGTAAGGACTACATTATGATCAATATATACAGAGCGTTTTGCATAGTAGTTTCCCATTTGTATTTTACTTAAAGAAAAAAGTCACTGCATTGAACAAGTCCCTGGCTTCTTCTCCATCCGACTGCTGTTTGTTAGTCTTCTTCTTCTTCATCCAACTCTGTATGGATATTTCAAGTCTCTCCTTGAGGCATCTGCATTTTACAAGCTTGTGCAGAGCGCGATGTCACATCTTAAAGACAGCTTGAACTGGATAAATGGTTAGTCTTTTTCAAACATACCGTACGTTCTGCATGTTAGTATATCTGGCCCATCGATTTAGACCCTACTGCCCTACTGCCCCTACTGCATGCCCTCAATAGGGTAGTCACGCTTTGGGAAGAGGTGTTTCATTTCACAGATCCACCTTGATTGTTATTGTGAAGAGGGACGGGGAGGAACATTCAGAGGATGAAGAAGCATAAACATAACTTGTTTGTAAAACGGACAGCACGTCAGTTTCAAGAAAGATGACACCGTGTTTATGCATGACATGCAACATATCTTGAAGTCCTACAAAAAAAAAAAAAAAAGGGTACAAGTATATTGTGTTGAAAATATCGCCAAAAGTCGTAATATTGTATAATGTATTAGTTGCATGTTGTATTTTTGCTAGCAATCACTATGTAGTTTTTTCAAAAATATAATGGAAAAAAAAAAGCGAGAAAGACAAAAACAAAATGCGTTGAAAAGGGGATGAGTATGTCTGGCTCTCGGGGGGTTGGTGTGTTAAGAGTCACAGTCTTAAAGAAAATCTGCTCAGAAAAAGTACTTAACTTTCTACCAGTTGTAAAGTTGTCATACATAAAAAACGCTATCTATGAGTCTTTTTAGCTGTAAAATACCTCCACATTTTAGTTTTCAGCGTACGGTTAAATCTTTCTACCCTACATGCCTATATGTCAATGGCTGTTATATATATATATATATATATATATATAATATTGTATACCGTTTTTTCTTCAACAAGTTTTGAAAAACTTTATTTAAAAGAATTCTTTCCCCGCAGCTGTTAGTGACTTTTTAGGGATCTCGCTGTGTGTTAAAACTATATCAAAAGCTTTTTGGTAACCTTACCCTTCTTTTTCTTTAATGTTTCAGCACAGGTTTTTCTAAATACATTTATGACTGTTAATAAATAATTAAAACCATCATTATATTCGGACAGCGACTGCATATCACAGAGATCTGCTTGAAATTGTTGCAGCGGTCTGAGTACGAAAACTCTGTTTTCTTACAAAATGCACCAGTGTCGACTTGTACAAATGTATATGGTTTATCCTCTGATAAATATTCTCTGACTTTCTATATATATATATATATTTAAGTATATTACCTACCTACCTCCCTCTGTTTACAACATGTTTGTCTCCATAGGGGGTTTATGACTTCTCCATAGGGGGTTTGGGGTTTTCCCCCTCCCTTATCCTCTAGCAAAAAGGCTGACTTTTTAAAATATCTGTTTTTTATATGCTTTACTTTGATTTGGAGCACCCAACGGATGGCTGTAAGTTGTCACCGGTGTCTCGCTGATTAAATTCATATCAAGACGTCTCTTGGCCATTTTCTCTCGACTTGAAAAATATTTAAGAGTGACTAAAGACGATGGCTTTTTATTTAGACAGGGGGAGAGGGTGAGGGGCGGGGAAAGTGTGTGTGTGTGTGTGTGTGTGTGTGTGTTCCCCCTCCTCCACCATATGTTCTCTCCCCTCATGTCCTGTCATGTCCTGTTTGCAAAAACAGAGAGGTTTAAATATATGTTTTAAGATGCCTTACTTTTGATTAATTTCATGTTATTTGCAAGTATTTGTAAGTTACATTCGATACTGTATACAGGATTAACCACACAGGAAGTGGTAAGGAGGCGGGACATATATCCTAGGCATATTAATTGATTGAAAACAACGGCATTTTATTATTCTTTTTTTTTTTTTTATTTTAATTACTTCCGGTCGAACGAGGCGGGACTTCCGGTTTCAAAATAAAAAGGCGGGACTTCCGGTCAAATAAGGCGGGACTTCCGGTCGAAAAGGGGCGGGGCGACCTGTCACTTTTTCTGCATACTAATGAGATTGAAGTGGCATTTGTATTACTACTCACCTGTAAGAGGTCGGAGATGTACTCTCGGGCCAGCCCATTAAGAGATTTAAAAACAAACAATACAATCTTAAAATGGACTCTAAAATGGACAGGAAGCCAGTGGAGCGAAGCCAGAACTGGTGTGATGTGGTCAAACTTGCGGGTTCCTGTGAGCAGCCGCGCCGCAGCATTTTGTACAAGCTGCAGGTGGGCCAGCGAAGTCTTATTTAGGCCGGCATAAAGTGCATTACAATAATCTAAACAAGTTGAAACAAAGGCATGAATTACACGCTCAAAGTTTAAAAAGGATAAAACCGGTTTGATTTTGGACAGGAGCCTCAAGTGATAAAAACGTGAGGCTGTTTATCTAATTTAAAAGCACTGTCGATTTTGACACCCAGATTTGTGACCATGGCTTTTTTGTGACTTCTTTTCAATCACAATCACTCAACTGGAATAAATACAATAGTGTTAACATGAAAATATGATTTAATGTTCGTTGTTTAGAGTTATTCTAAGGCTTTACTCATTGGGAACTCGGTATGAGAGAGAGCACACTGTTGAGATGTCCAATCTGCCTGTTTTACACACTTTGACCAGCAGGGGGTTTGTGTTCAGATGAAGCCCATGATGAAGCCTCATGAGACGAACCCTTTTGCGAACCAATTGGCTGGAACGCTTCAAAGCTTCATATGGCTTCATCTCGCCATCACTAGTTACGGTGTGTGCAGGAAGCAGGACCCAAATACAGATTTAAGTGTCAAAAATATCTCCTTTATGTCAAGGCTATACTAGAAACAAAGACCGAACAGAACACTCACCGAAGACCAAGTCCAAACACAAGACGAACCGACAAAGACAGACAGAACAAGACTAATTATACAAACAAGACACAGGTGAGGAGGGAGGAGAAGACACAGGGACACCAGGTGCACACAATCGGGTAATAAGACACACCAGGGAAACTAACGACAGGGAACCACAGACAGATCTAAAGACAAAACACAACGCAGACAGAAAACCAAAAACAGATCTAGACAAGACACAACGTAGACAGAAAACCAAAGACAGATCAAGACAAAACACAACACGGACAGAAACAGGCAAGACACGAGGTGAAGACCTTTCAAAATAAAACATGAAACAAAAGACAGAAAAAGACAAGACAAAATACAATAAAGCCATATCTTGACAGATAGAGCTTTTTCCATTACAGATAAAGTGTCAGAATAAGTGAGAAATGAATTTAACTTCTGTTAGACAGCTATATGCCATACATGTTGGCACACATTCACAGTAAATATGTATTCAGTATGATAGCTGTCGAGCAGAAGTTAAATCCATTTCTCACTTATGCTGACAATGTACTTAACCCCAAATAAAACAACCCAATAAAAAGAGTTGTTACATAATAGTGAAGTCACGTTGTAATAACAATAACTCCTCTCTCTCTCGTTTTATTTTTGAGTTTTGCCAAAAGCCACTGTGTCAATATTGTCCTACTTGGGTTGCCGTCCGGAGTTGTCTATGGCTCTGCAATATGGCGGACCATCTCGCACATGCGCACTGCAGATCGGGCAGAGCTGCAGATCGGGTAGTGATATAATGAACCTAATGAACTCATGAATGATGTTCAGCTGCAGACACGTGTAGAATCAGCTGCAGGATACATGGCTCTTCCAGGGAGCATTTAAAAAGCGTTTCTATTTGGATCGATATTTTGTTTTGGTAAAAGGTTTTGTGAGCTTTTTTTCCTCGTCGATATTTTGTTTTGAAGAGAAGAATATTTTGGTAAGTTGATGTTTGATGCTGTGAAACACTTGCATTACAAGCTGAACAAAACACATAAGCATGGTTGTCGGTACACATTTTCAAAATAAAATAGCACTGTTATATAACGACCGATTTAACTTTAACAACAGTCTCGTAACATAACACTGTTGTACGAAAACCCTATTATATATGTTTATTTCAACTATTTTGCAGTTTGGTTGCTCTTCTCTTTTAATAAAAGTAAATACAAATCTACGCCGCTTTTATTTTGAAGATATTCTAGTCGGGCTTGATGTGGGTTTTTCGAAATGCAGACGGTTTTTATAATTGAACTCAATTATTGAAGTCCGTTGCTGTTGACCGTGTCCGTTTTTTACCCACCGACACTTCAGAAGCATTTATTTTGGGTGTCTTATTGTAATTATCGTATTATCCCTAACAGTTAGCCCGAAGCTAATCGCGCTGGCGGTAATACTGTGGTACTGTGGCTGGATTTATTCACGCGAGTATCCTGTGCGGGCGGTTACTCTCTGTTCCCTTTATAACACAACGGAATGAGGAAGTCCCCACCCGCTCGGCCCACACTGTGTTAAATCAAACGTTCCTTATGTACCATGCGTGAAGATCTGTTGTGTGAAGGATGAAAAAACTTCTATCTTTTAACTTCATTAGATTATTATCAAACGGTGGTTTTAAGAGGTAAATGTGCATTGTTTATATGATGATCTAATTTATATATTCTGGCAGAAAGAGCCACGTTATAGAACAAGGACATCGAGGTTTAGCCATTGTTATGGTTAGCTAGCTTGTCCTTCATAGACATGCTTTCTAACTTGGCCTCATGTGAGCTACAACACATTACTTTGTCAGATATCTTCATATAAATGCAAGTATAATGTTTAACCTTTGTGTCAAAAAAAAATTATATATGTATATTTTCTACATTTAAAATACCTTGTACCGTAATGTTTTATCTAGTACAAAAGCCTTACAAATAATAATACTACTGATGAAGCAGATACTATAAACTCCAATACTAGTAGATATCATCCTTGAATCTTCGTAGAATACTGTTTTTAATCTATTGTTTCATGTTTTTCTTTGTCTTATACTGATTTGGTTCCCATGCAATTCAAAATTCTTTACTTTTTTGCTTTTAAATGACCCCTTAAGCCTTTTTTAAATGTCTTATTTATACTAGTACAATAGCCTTATTGTCAGCTACATGTTGTTGCTTTCGTTAGCTGTTAAGATCAACCACCATGCATAATCACCTGTTTCATAGAAAATACTAAAAACTAGTTACTAATTAACCTTAATTAATAGTTTTTTATAAATTATTTTAATGATTTCTATTTTTCTGCTCGGTATAATTGAAATGTATTTCTTTCTGTTAAATTCCAATATTGATAATGGCTATCCTTTCATTGGTTCCTTTTCCACAGGTTTTCTCCGATCTGCAGACACCAGAGTGGCACGATGAAGTACATCCTGGTTACCGGAGGAGTGATCTCAGGCATCGGTAAAGGCATCATAGCGAGCAGCGTGGGGACGATCCTGAAGTCGTGCGGTCTGCATGTGACCGCCATCAAGATCGACCCGTACATCAACATAGACGCCGGCACGTTTTCCCCCTATGAGCACGGTACGTCCCAGGAGATGATGAGTCAGCACATGTGTGATTACGCCGCAGCATGTTGTAAACGTGTTGTGTTTGTCGCGCAGGGGAGGTGTTCGTGCTGGACGACGGCGGCGAGGTGGATCTGGATCTGGGGAACTACGAGCGCTTCCTGGACATCCGGCTGACCAAAGACAACAACCTGACCACCGGGAAGATCTACCAGTCGGTCATCAACAAGGAGAGGAGGGGGGACTACCTGGGCAAGACTGTGCAGGGTAACAACATTCTGTTTAAGGACTAACTCAAATGTACAGGGATTTTTGAAAACTTGTTTTTAGTTTTGTTCCTCCAGATTAGTTCTCCGTTTGTTTAAATGGACACTGAGAGACTCAATTGAAGCTTTGTCGAGACCATTGATATACTAGTCTCTCGGAATAATCGATTATTATACCATGTATAATTGATTATCTAAAAAAAATGGTCTACAGTAAACTGCATTAACAAAACATCGTGGGACGTTAATTTAAAAGCTCACAGCTGACGCCATGTAGTAGTGAATTGAACATGCTATAGTGCTGCTAGCATGATCACTAACATGCTTTAGTTATATAACAGGAAATGGTTAGATGATGAGATTTAGGTAGAGATTTCAACTCGACCCAACACGTTTCGTGTCCTTCCTTGCTTTTCATTTCATTCATGTTTTATTTTTAGGTTTTGCAAATGAATCGGTCCATTCCCGCCGTTGCATCAAATGTTGCCTCTAGTGACGCATCACAAAGGAGATAACGGGGCGCATTAAAAGCCTAAAACGTGAGCACTGAAAATAGAGCTCTGATCATCCTCCCGCCGCGAGGGGTTTCACAAAAGCTTTGTTTTCAGGAACCTAAATCACTGTTTGTGTGTCGACAAAAAAGTTAAACTACATTATTAATTTGCAGCAAGCTCCGTCGTCACAATACGGTGTTGTGATTACTGTGGACTAAGCTTCGTAAAGGGTTTCTTGACACAGAGAAATATTTAACTAACATAAATAATAATATGCTTCTGTCTCTTCCAGTGGTGCCACACATCACAGATGCCATCCAGGAGTGGGTGGTGAAACAGGCGACAGTTCCCGTGGAAGATGACGGCGTAGAACCCGAAGTCTGTGTAATAGAGGTATGAATGCTCCATAACGTGGACCACGACATGTTATTAATTAAGCGTATTTAAGGCCTTTGCTAATGATGTGTTTCTCATGTTATCGTGCGTCTGCTTGCAGCTGGGCGGCACGGTGGGAGACATCGAGAGCATGCCGTTCATCGAGGCCTTCAGGCAGTTTCAGTTCAAAGTGAAGAGAGAGAACTTCTGCAACATCCACGTCAGCCTCATCCCTCAGGTGAGAGAGACGCTGTTTTACAGGTTCACGTGTGAAGTTTGCACAACGACTGCTTAAAGTACGAGCAACCGTTCAGCCTGCAGCACAGAGTGGGTCGGGTTATGTTCAGGGACAAAACAAACCTTTCTAAATCTCTAAAAAGGTCAAATGTCTTGATACAGGGTACTGATTATATGTTATAGTTTAGATGATGTATATTTATAATTTCCATTTTTTTTACTATGTTCAATCTGAATTTACTTTAACATAAAAAAATTCTATATTGATTCTGACTTTTCTGCATCCAACTCACAGGTTTATCATTGCTTTGAGAAAAAGGATTATTAATGTTCCCCTTTTAGAAGACAGTCATCTGTTCTGGGAATGTCTTCTTCGAGCCTGAGGCCTGGAAACAGGCTCAGGCCTCAACTGGTTGAAGCGAACTAGCGATATCTATTATCGACCCAAAGTGTTTTGATGTCTAGTATTTTATCAAAGGGCCTGTTTGGTCCAGGTGTGTCATGTTGGATCTTGCAGTTGAACAAACATGCAGACTAATAATAGTGTGTGTGTGTGTGTGTGTGTGTGTGTGTGTGTGTGTGTGTGTGTGTGTGTGTGTGTGTGTGTGTGTGTGTGTGTGTGTGTGTGTGTGTGTGTGTGTGTGTGTGTGTGTGTGTGTGTGTGTGTGTGTGTGTGTGTGTGTGTGTGTGTGTGTGTGTGTGTGTGTGTGTGTGTGTGTGTGTGTGTGTGTGTGTGTGTGTGTGTGTGTGTGTGTGTGTGTGTGTTGTGTGCAGCCCAGTACGACAGGAGAGCAGAAAACCAAACCCACACAGAACACGGTCAGAGAGCTCAGAGGACTCGGACTGTCCCCCGATCTGGTGAGGCTCGCTAACTCTCTGTGTGTGTGTGTGTGTGTGTGGAACATATCATCATATGGAAAATCTGCTTAAGCAAACATTCCTATGTTGCTTTCTATAATTATAAGACTGTCGCAGAGAGGCAAGCTAAATGAACATTGTTTGAGGTCATTCAGTTTATTCAAGAAGAAGTTCTTCTAGGGTTACCTGATCTTTTTGAACTCGTGTAACCTGTCACATGAAAGGCGTGGCTGTGTGAACTCTGTGACCTGTGAACACTAATATACAGATGATTAATGCATTTCCCTGATGTGATGCCCGTGTGTTCAGTTTGCACCCGGCTCTACCTCCTGCCGGTGTTTCTGGGTTTCACTGATGTCCCCTCTCTCTCTGCAGATCATGTGCCGCTGCGCCACGGCTCTGGAGAACTCTGTGAAAGAGAAGATCTCCATGTTCTGTCACGTAGAACCTGAGCAGGTACGTTTCTCCCGGCAGAACCTTTAAAGGGCTCCTATTATGCAAAATCCAAACGCTATTTTTTTTTTATACGCTATTTTGGTCCATCTGCGGCGGTAATAGGTTTTGTGGGCTGTGATGATTCGGCTGTTATTACTTGAATATTAAATGTTGTGAGGAAATCTTTCCACCAATAATTCCAATAAGTAATCCAAAATGTATTCACTTCAGGTTTACGAAAGTAACTGTAATCAGATTACTCGTTTTTCAAATGTAACGCGAGCTGAATGCAGTTACTTGAGTTTTGTATTCCGTTACAACCCAACCCTGTACCTACACTTCCTACAGTGTAACCTGGGACCAGGGCCGGCCCGTCGCACTGGCGTTATAGATGTTCGCCTAGGGCGCCAGATCTGTGGAGGCGCTGCGCCGACAGCTCTGGGAGGGAAAACTATTTTTTTGACCGTTGGTGCTCATCCTAATTTTCGGCCTTGATGTGACAACATTCATAATTAAGGAAATGTAACACCCTTTTCATCCCGGTTACACGTTTCATTCGCCCTGTACGATGGGCGCTGCAAGTGATGAAAATGGGGGTTGTTGGCTTATCTGGCAACCGCAGCTCACAGCCAAAGTGCGAGGGAGAAAGGGAGGGTGCACCGGTACGCGCTGTTCTTATTAGCATCTGGTGCTAGCTGCTCTGACGGATATTAGAAGAAGATGTTTCTCCAATGATGTGGAGGGGAGTCCTCTCCAGTCAGACTGAGAGGCTGATAGCTTCAGCTCAGTGAGGTAAAGGACTCTGAGTGTTAGATAGTTCACTTTAGTCCAAGTTATCTCAGTGGGTCTCAAACGGTTTGATCACAATTTATGTAAACACATATTTCCAAGGCTCTCCTTTATAACTATTGGGATAAAACAGGTTTGAAATCATTCCAATGTAAACTATAGGACAGTAAACCAGACATATCGTTTTAAACTGGAGAGATAAAAAAATATGCAGAAATAAGATATGAATGAACAACACAAATAAAATACGTTACATGTATTTGTTATTGGCTATGGGTTACTGGTTATGTTCACATACTTATTTGATTATTAAAATGTAAACCGATCTTTTTCATATGGGTGTTTAGAGTTGTACCCCCTGGATCTAGTCTCTAGTCATTCTGCTTAAAGTGCACCAGATTGAAGCATTTTACTTTAACATGTTCAAACATGACTTCCCGGTATGCCCTGAGAAGGCAGATATGCTTGTTTTCCTCAACAAGAACTGTTTTTAAATGGGGGACTGTTGCACTGTTGTAGCTTCAGTGGTTCTCAGGTTACAGTTACATGGCAGTGAATATAAACAGACTGATTAATGTGAATATTACTGTAAACTAACCTGTGTAAAAGTTTCTCGAATAAATGGAAT
This sequence comes from Pseudochaenichthys georgianus, assembly GCF_902827115.2. Taxonomy (NCBI): domain Eukaryota; kingdom Metazoa; phylum Chordata; class Actinopteri; order Perciformes; family Channichthyidae; genus Pseudochaenichthys; species Pseudochaenichthys georgianus. Next base: position 29,624,817 of record NC_047513.1, on the reverse strand, counting down.
TTCTTTGGTGGAAGAAGCATGTAACATTTTTTTACCCTGCCCCTCAAACAACCGGAATCGAAAAGTAGAATCAGAATCGTGGAAATTCAAACGATACCCAGCCCTATGTGTCTGAGACCTGTAATACATTGATGAAGAACAGTCTAATGGAGGACCTTTTATAAAAACCCTTTCTGAACGTGTTCCCTGTCCTCAGGTGATCTGTGTGCACGATGTCTCCTCCATCTACAAAGTCCCTCTGCTGTTGGAGCAGCAGGGCGTCTGTGGCTTTCTGACCCGGAGACTCAACATGCCGATGGAGACCCGGCCGCGACGCATGCTCACCAAGTGGAAAGAGATGTCCGACAGGTGAGCCACCCAGAAATCAAATAATGTCTTGAAAAATTTAAATTAACCTGATCAAAAGTTGCATTTTAAAACCCCCATAATGTGATTATTTCCTCAATATATACCGTACTTTTCGGACTATAAAGCGCACCTGCATATAAGCCGCAGCAGCTAAATTGTCCGTCTGTCTTGCTCTCGTTCTGTCTCTCGGTTCCACTTTTACTTTGGCGCGCGACCTGTCTCACTCTTTTCCGGCCTCCAGCTTTTCCTGCTGGAGCCCGCCGCGGACCGGTCCTAGAGCCCATAGCGTTAAAGGTGGTTAATTTGAACTGTGAAATCCATAGATTTAGGAGGTTCCCTAGTGGCCGTTAGCTGTACAAAAAAAAATGGGGGGGGGGGGGGGGGGAAAGTCGCGGCTTATAGTCCGAAAAGTACGGTATTTCTCTTAACCTTATAGGCAGTGCAAAAGAAAATATTTAACCTTATTGAAATTGTAATAATAATAAAAATACTGTAATGGTGTTCCTGAAAGTGTAATAAAACGTGCACTTTGAATGATGGAACATTTAATTAAATAACCAATAATGTAATATTTGTTTCTGAAAAGAGAAAATAAAAAGACAGTATACCTTATTTTTATTAAAAGTTTAACGAAAACCCAATAATGTATTGCCTTGACCAACAGTGTAGGAATATGTCCCGACACATATTGTACTTAACAATTATTCTGATTATACAATACCTTCCAACAGGAAATAAATCACTGGAGATTCAAGATGTTTATTGTAATTTGTACACGGTGTAAATGGACTGTACTTATATAGCGCTTCAACTGGAAGGTCACCGGTTCAAGTCCCGGAAACAGGCTCCTCCAACAGTGCAACACAAAACGACTGATAATCGTGCAAGTTAATAAAATAAAGTTGAATATAATAGGAGTTGATAACAGTTCAGTTTGTTTAATGATCCATTCTGTGCCATTACCCCCCGTCTGTGCTCAGGTCCGACCGGCTGCTCGAGCACTGCTCCATCGCTCTGGTTGGTAAATACACAAAGTTCTCCGACTCGTACGCCTCGGTGATCAAAGCTCTGGAACATTCTGCGCTCGCCATCAGCCACAAACTGGAGGTCAAGGTAAACGCCACGACCCCTTCTCAATCAGGTCGAGCTTTTATTCCCTTCATAAATCAAGCCACACACCATCTAGGCAACGACTCCAGTAGGAGGACGAACATTATAATATCAGTCATGCAAAAGCCTCATTTCCACTCCCACCGTGAAAAGGAACATTTTATAATCGACACTTAATTTAAATGTTGCCAAAGCAGTCCATTTAAAGTAGACAAGATTTAGATGTCTCTTAAAACGGAATGTCTTGAATTTATATTTAATCAAATAGAAATATCTTTACTAGCAACACTGTATACTATAGCCTTTTCAAATGATGAATAGTTAGCATTAAAGACTTGTGATGACCGTGAAACGATGAAGCTCAAAGTCACAAGTTGAAGCTCAACTAACAGCCAATGACATGCCGGTGGTTTCCCTCCTCAGAACATCGACTCGGCCAATCTGGAGCTGTCCACGCTGCACGAGGAGCCGGTGAAATACCACGAGGCCTGGCAGAAACTCTGCAGCGCCGAGTCAGTGCTCAGTTTATTAATCTGTATTTATAACACATATTATGCAAAGTCCTCTTCTTCATGTCTCTTCTACATCAACATGTGTCCCCTCTTCCTCATGTCTCCTCTACATCAACATGTGTCCCCTCTTCTCCACGTCTCTTCTACATCAACATGTGTCCCCTCTTCCTCATGTCTCCTCTACATCAACATGTGTCCCCTCTTCTCCACGTCTCTTCTACATCAACATGTGTCCCCTCTTCTTCATGTCTCTTCTACATCAACATGTGTCCCCTCTTCTTCATGTCTCTTCTACATCGACATGTGTCCCCTCTTCTTCATGTCTCTTCTACATCAACATGTGTCCCCTCTTCTTCATGTCTCTCTACATCAACATGTGTCCCCTCTTCTTCATGTCTCTGCTACATCATGTGTCCCCTCTTCTCCATGTCTCTTCTACATCAACATGTGTCCCCTCTTCTTCATGTCTCTCTACATCAACATGTGTCCCCTCTTCTTCATGTCTCTTCTACATCAACATGTGTCCCCTCTTCTTCATGTCTCTCTACATCAACATGTGTCCCCTCTTCTTCATGTCTCTTCTACATCAACATGTGTCCCCTCTTCTTCATGTCTCTCTACATCAGCATGTGTCCCCTCTTCTTCATGTCTCTTCTACATCAACATGTGTCCCCTTTTCTTCATGTCTCTTCTACATCAACATGTGTCCCCTCTTCTTCATGTCTCTTCTACATCAACATGTGTCCCCTCTTCTTCATGTCTCTTCTACATCAACATGTGTCCCCTCTTCTTCATGTCTCTTCTACATCAACATGTGTCTCCTCTTCTTCATGTCTCTTCTACATCAACACGTGTCCCCTCTTCTTCATGTCTCTTCTACATCAACATGTGTCCCCTCTTCTTCATGTCTCTTCTACATCAACATGTGTCCCCTCTTCTTCATGTCTCTTCTACATCAACATGTGTCCCCTCTTCTTCATGTCTCCTCGACATCAACATGTGTCCCCTCTTCTCCATGTCTCTTCTACACCAACATGTGTCCCCTCTTCTTCATGTCTCTCTACATCAACATGTGTCCCCTCTTCTTCACGTCTCTTCTACATCAACATGTGTCCCCTCTTCTTCATGTCTCCTCGACATCAACATGTGTCCCCTCTTCTCCATGTCTCTTCTACATCAACATGTGTCCCCTCTTCTTCATGTCTCTTCTACATCAACATGTGTCCCCTCTTCTCCATGTCTCTTCTACATCAACATGTGTCCCCGCTGTGGAAAGAGACTCTGAAAGTTTCAGGAACAAAGATTTTCTCTCTTTTTGATCCATTTTTATAAAAACCTGTCTGAAAATGAGCTGATCAGATTTTGGCCACTTTATGATGTCATAACGATGTGTTGTCTTGTGTAGCCATTAGCCAATCAGCAACCAAGGTAACCCCCCCCCCCCCCCCCCCCTTATCACCTGAATCTCCTCCTAGAGCACCATTGTGTTCTTTGTAACCAAATGTCTCTCAGAGGGGCGTGGGGAGGGGCTCCTTGTTTTCATCTAAAGTAACAGACAGAGAATCAGCACTTTGGAAACAGGGCTGAAACAGAGGGGATTATGGGTAATGCTGCAATGATCTGTTTGGTGTTTCAGCCAATCAGAGACAGGCTCTGTATATATCTGAGACGTATAACATCTTGATGAAGAACAGTATAGCAGGGGACCTTCGAATGTGTATTAACACCCTCTGTGTCTCCAGCGGGGTCCTGGTTCCTGGCGGGTTCGGGGTCCGAGGAACTGAAGGAAAGATTCACGCCATCAACTGGGCGAGGAAACAGAAGAAACCCTTCCTAGGTCAGGAGAAGGATATCTTTCCCACCTGCTGCTATACTTATGAGATGTTTTAAAATGTCTGACGTGTACCTCTGGTTCTGCAGGTGTGTGTCTCGGGATGCAGTTAGCTGTGTGCGAGTTCGCCCGGAACACGCTCGGCTGGGCAGGTAATCAAACTCTCTGGGGTTCTCATTGCTTTGGGTGTGGCGTTTTGTTATGGTGTCGGAATCAGGTTTATTACCAGGTACATTTACACATACAAGGAGTTTGCTTTGGTGTCTGGAGGTGTGAACATAAATAATATAAGAAAATAAGTTGCAATTTAAGGTAAAAATAATAATACTTAAGACCAGTGTTAACATCAAATTTAAATATACAAGGATCCTTAAAAGCTAGAAAACGAAATCACTCAGTGTTGCACCCGTTACAATGCTTGTTATATTTTGAACACTAGATGGGGTAGTGGGGCATTTATTTAAAGGTCCCATGTCATGGCCATTTCCACTGATCATAATTCCATTGTTGAGGTCTACTAGAATAGATTAACATTGTGCAATTTTCCAAACTCACATTGGTTTCTCAGCATCTCTGTAAACTACGTGTATTCACTGAATTTCACTCTCTGCCTTTAACGGCTCGTTGTAGCTCCAATAGCTCCAGCCCCCCCCTCCCTGTGAGCACAGTGTGCTCTGATTGGTCGGGACGTTGTGAATCGCGCTGAGCTCCGTGGAGGTGTTGTTTCCTTGTTTAGCGAAACACAGCCAAACTCACCCTGAGCACACACAAAGTCACAGCCGAAGTAAAAACAATAAGTGTGGCTTGATATTGAGTAAGAAAAAGGTTGATGGACGCTGTGAGAATGGGTCTGCAGAGAGAATTTCGCCACGATCCCAACTGTCTGTTTTCAGCCTGCAGCCAGGGAGGAGAGATCAGCAGAGCTGCATGCACTGAGTGTGTGAGGAAGTCCGTGGATTGGTCAATTTGGACCAATCAGCGGGGGCTTAACGTAACGGATTGGTCCATTTCGTTCCGGGTACGGGTGACATCATGCGTACCCGGAAGAATCAAATGGACAGTGACGTATCTCCAACGAGGCGTTTTGGGGAGGTATTTTCTGTGTTAGAGTTTTACTCGCTACAGTGTGCCCTTTGAGGGTTTTGACTCTGCAGACCGTTTACATGCATAAAAACGGGGACGGGTACTAACCAGAAAAGCATGACATGTGACCTTTAAACAATATGAAGACACTTAAGCTTTAGAATAATTAGCAAACTGCTTTATACATCGGGAAAGAAATATGTCGACAGTCATTAATACTTACCCTTATCTTATCATTCATTGCTAAGTTAAAAAACGGACTTCTGCTTTCTCCTTAGACGCCAACTCCACTGAATTCAACCCCGACACAACGCATCCTGTGGTGAGTCCGTTGTTGAACTCAGGAGTGATGTACCTTTTGTGTTTACCTGGGAAGCGCATGAGATTCAGATTACCCCTGTGATCCCTGCAGGTGATCGACATGCCCGAACACAACCCGGGTCAGATGGGCGGCACCATGCGGCTCGGGAAGAGACGCACCATCTTCATGACCAACAACAGCGTGCTGCGTGAGAGACGCGTTATACCGATGCCTAATGTGTTGTTGTTGTTTACCTGCTGCTAACAGCCTCTCTGCGTTCCAGGAAAACTCTACGGAGACGCAGAATATGTGGACGAGAGGCACAGACACCGCTTTGAGGTACGTTCACCTGCAGAGTTTAACAACACTTGGATCCTTTACTGAAGGGACGCAATCCGACAAAATACACTGTTGGAAAGAGGAGATCCCTGGCTTTGCTTCCGACTGGCTTCCAGAGAGCGGGTCACATATATGTGCCGTGTATCAGAGGTTATTTAAACCGATCCCACCTCACTGACGGTTGTGTGTGTATGTTTGTATTTCATTACGTTGTTGTCCCGTGCAGGTGAACCCGGAGCTGAAGAGCCACTTTGAGGAGAAAGGTCTCCGCTTCGTGGGTCAGGACGTGGAGGGAGAGAGGATGGAGGTCATCGAGCTCGACGGTGAGAGGAAGGAACTAAAATAAAATGTCTCGGGGTTTTAAAGTAGGGCTGCACGATTTTTGCCTTTGACCGAGTGGTGGTAGTTTCTGTGATGTTCCCTGAAGGCAGCATCTCCCTGATTCAATGGGACTTCTGTTTGAGAACAAAACGTTAAATCTCTTCAGCTTGTGTCACAGACCTTATGAAAGGATAACAACCAAAAACACATTCAGAAAACCATTGACTTCCAGACTAGGGGACAGGAAGTGGTTAAAGCTAAGTCAGGGTTTTAGGACTCGACCTGTCACCGCTCGGTTTGTATACTGATGGTGTTTGTGACTGGACTGTGTTTCTGTTTTCAGATCATCCGTACTTCGTGGGGGTTCAGTACCACCCAGAGTTCACCTCCCGCCCCATCAAGCCCTCCCCCCCGTACCTGGGTCTGCTGCTGGCTGCCGCCGGGAAGCTGCCGGGGTATTTAGTGAAGGGCTGCCAGCTATCACCACGGTACACACAATAAATACTACCTACTACTGCTACTATTACTACTACTACTATTACTGCCGGGTATTTAGTGAAGGGCTGCCGGCTATCACCACAATACTATCTGCTACTGCTACTGCCGGGTATTTAGTGAAGGGCTGCCGGCTATCACCACGGTACACACAATAAATGCTACCTACTACTACTACTACTACTATTACTACTACTACTACTACTACTACTACTACTACTATTACTGCCGGGTATTCAGTGAAGGGCTGCCGGCTATCACCACGGTACAATACTATCTGCTACTGCTACTGCTACTACTACTACTGCCGGGTATTTCGTGAAGGGCTGCCGGCTATCACCACGGTACAATACTATCTGCTACTACTGCTACTATTACTGCCGGGGTATTTAGTGAAGGGCTGTCGGCTATCACCACGGTACAATACTATAAATACTACTACTAATGCTAATACTACTATTGTTGCAGGGGTATTCAGTGAAGGGCTGCCGGCTATCACCACGGTACAATACTATCTACTACTGCTACTACTACTACTACTATTACTATTACTACTGCCGGGGTATTTAGTGAAGGGCTGCCGGCTATCACCACGGTACAATACTACTACTACTACTACTACTGCCGGGGTATTTAGTGAAGGGCTGCCGGCTATCACCACGGTACAATACTATCTACTACTGCTACTACTACTACTACTACTACTACTACTACTACTACTACTATTACTATTACTACTGCCGGGGTATTTAGTGAAGGGCTGCCGGCTATCACCACGGTACAATACTATAAATACTACTACTAATGCTACTACTATTGTTGCAGGGGTATTCAGTGAAAGGCAGCCGGCATACTATACATAAATATACTAAAGCATATTTAAGGAAAGGAGGATCCTCTTTGGGAAATATATCACTTCCATTTTTTTCCAAGTTTCCCTTAATTGTTCCTCATGGAGAAAGAGATTATTTCCATAACAAAGATATAATGTTTAAAATCGTACCAGTAATATACTAATGGGCTCTTTTTTTCTGTAACCTTTAACACTCAATATTCCAAATGGGTATTTTGTTTTTGGAGTTTGTGGATAATTGAACACAGTTTTTGTGATCAGGTGATTAATACCTGTTGTTTGTGTTTCCTGCAGCGACACGTACAGCGACACGTACAGCGACCGCAGCGGCAGCAGCAGTCCAGACTCAGAGATCTCAGAACTCAAAATGCCTTCACTCTCTAATGAATGATTTGGAGGTGCAAAATAAAATGTTTGTGTTTTCAGATGCAAGTGTCTTAATTGACCTACAGATGGTTTGAGGAAACTACATTTTCCGTTTGAACAAACTGAAGCACACTTTATCTTCAGTTGGACAAATGACACTAAAGATGGTTTCACGCCTGTTACAGTTTTTTCTTTCATATCAACGTTTTCAAACCTCACCTCCTTCAGTTTGACAGTTTTGCAGCTAGGCACATTGACGACTGACAATAAAGGGATGAGCGATATTTCTTTACTATGAGGACATGTGCACCTGATGTAATAAAAATAACTGAATTATGTGCAAATGTTGGTATTTGTGAAATGTCTTGAATTAAACCCTGAGGTAAACGTATAAGCTATAGGAGCTGCACACGGCTCTTATGCAAGAATGGATGTAGAGTTTACATTTAGTATATTTGGTCAAATACCCAACCCAGTCTCACGGCATTTCGTGTTATAGTCACGAAATGTAATCTATTGATTCGTGTTCACCAACACGATTTTCCCCTTTTTTTCGTGTCACAGAACGATTTTAAAAGCAATGTATTTCTATTATGTTTGGTGCCTGCACCACGTCTTGGAAGACCGGAAGCTGCGGGGTTCATAAAAACATTCTTACTCGATATCAAGCCACGATTATTGTTTTTATTTTAAGTTGTATAATGTCGGAGTTTTTTTCCATCCGTGAAGAAAAGAAATGGGGCTCAGAGCCTCAGAATACTGAAATATCTAATTAGTTATTATTTGGTGCAGGCACGAAACATTCTACCAATAGAAATACATTGCTTCTAAAATAGTTCTGTCAGAATACTGAAATCTGTATTGTTTTCCTTCTAATTTGTTATTTACATTGCTTTTAAATCGTTCTGTGACACGGAAAAAAACGGGGAAATCGTGTTGGTGAACACGAATCAATAGATTATATTTCGTGACAATAACACGAAATGCCGTGAGACTGGCTTGCAACACCACATGACTTCTGACCGAAACATTGGTCACTGGTTCCTCAGTTTGCAGCTGCCGCAGTGAGATAAATGAGAATAAAATGGAGTTGAAAGGTGGACATTTCCTGATGCAATGAATAAAAGCAACCTTTTTAAATCTCAAATTAAATGTGACATGAATATGAACCATGAAGTGTACAAGCCCTCACCTAGCTGCTGGGTCTAGAGACTGTACATCAGTGTTAAGAAAGGTACTTTGTTTTTGGATGAGTCATTTTGATAAGTTGGAAGTATTTGGAGTTTTGTCAAGCCTTCATTGCACGTGCTGAAACATGAAGACTTTACTGTATTAAATACAATTTGGCATTGCACTGAGGTAAAGTAGCCGCAAAGCACTCTTAAGAGTATTAGTCAAAGACCACATTACTGACATCTGCAACAGGTTACCTGTGCTTCAGTTTGATATTCAAGCTAGACATGATCCCTGGACAATTTCCACCTTTTTCAAAAATAACCATGACTTGAAAACAAGCCCTCAGTACGTGCTGTGTCTGAAAGTATTTAAAGGTCCCCTATTATACTGTTTTTCATCAATCCTGAAGTGTTTGGCTCCAAACACCAAACAGATCATTGCAGCATCCCATAACCCCCCCGTTTCAAAAGTGCTGTTTGGAAAAGTACATAAATTGTATTTTCATTTCAATAATGTACTTTCTATACCCTGCTTCATAAACAATACTGACATCCCTGTGCTCCTCGCTCCGAGTCTGTCTCACAGTCCGGGGATGTGAGGACAGCGCGAGGACACAGACAGGGAGGCTGCTTCACTTCATAAAGGAAATGGCGGTCAATATTAACAGCATAGGAGCTAAAAGGCTTAACCTTAATTACGTGTTAGAGAAAGTCAAAGAACATAAGAAAGGTTGACAAAGATGAGGTTGTTAAACGGGCAGCGGAGCCGCGCATCCTGTCCTCACAACTCTTATAAATCCGGGAACTGGACAATTGTTATTTGTTCTTACTCTGTACCTGGTTTTGCTTCCCAAAACCTGCTACTGTGCTCGTTACACGCCCCGCCCCGTCTAACAGTACAGAAAGCGGCTAGATGCATTTCCTTAGGAATCGATAAGCAGAACCGAAACTAACATTTCTAAACGATGCCGATGGAATCGAAATGTTGGAACCGGATTTCGGTACCCAACCATACTAATGGTTACACAAGCCAAAACATCGTTAGGACATCTTAAGGGTCATTCCAGAATTGGAGGACAATGGACATTCACATTTCATGTCCCCCATACAAAAATCTATTATAAAACGGACAAGTCAAATCAAGCAATCTGATTGGTTCTTAGCCGTGATATACTGAGCGTATACCACGGGTAGAATTGTAAATTACTTTTCACAACAAGTCAGTATCCCTCCGCGTCTGAGAAAAACAGTGTACCGTTGGGCTGTTTTCAAACTGGAACAAGAAAGCAGCGGAGAAGTAACGGGGCAGAAACCTCCTTTTTACGCAGCGGTCCAGACATAGACATCAAACGGCAAAACATATTCAACCTCAACAAGTAACCACGTAAACCATGCTGCTACTGATGCTGGACAGGTTTTCAGTGGGTGCACGATAAACGGAAACATACAAATGAATGTAAATAAATAGCCAAATAATGGATCAACGCTCTCGGTCTAATATGTTCGCTAGCTGTTAGTGTTGTTGCATAGCAACCACCTCGCACTATGTTTCGCGCAGAAGGCAACGGAGGGACTATTTTATTTTGAACATCATTATTTACTAATAAAAACTATTTAAATTAGAGTGTGTCTTTTTTTTTCATATTGCCACACTTGGTAACCGTTTTATAAAAGCAAGAAGCTCACTTCAGGCCGTGGTATATGCTCAATCACAGCTAAGGGGCGTGGTTCGGCCCGAAGCGAAGCCTGTCGTGAGCTATTGCTTAATTATAAAACGGACAAGTCAAATCAAGCAATCGGATTGGTTCTTAGCCGTGATATACTGAGCGTATACCACGGGTAGAATTGTAAATGACTTTTCACAACAAGTCAGTATCCCTCCGCGTCTGAGAAAAACAGTATACCGTTGGGCTGAAAAGCAAACTGCCTGCAAACTGCTTGCTTTTCATACTGGAACAAGAAAGCAGCGGAGAAGTAACGGGGCAGAAACCCTCCTTTTTACGCAGCGGTCCAGACATAGACATCAAACGGCAAAACATATTCAGTGTGCAGTTCCTTTGTCATTAGGGCAGGGATATCTAGATACTTTCCAAGGTTTGACATAATGAATTGTGCTACTTTTAAAGCAAGCAACGATGTTTTCAAATCTGTAATCAAAGAGGTCCGCAAAAACACTATCGGCCAATCAGATTGCTTGATTTGACTTGTCAGTTTTATAAATATATTTACATTTCTTCCGTTACGAAACAAACCTACAAAGCATAAGATGGAAATATTTAAGATTAACTTCGACCTCCGGGGGGTCTTACTATGGAGGAGTGGATTGAGGAGTGCCTATCTCCAGAAAAAAGCACCTAAACACGACGACATGCAGAGCTACGTGAAGAGCAGGTAGACCAACTGGAAAAGTACCACCATTCAAAAGCTTTCTGATGCGGGTCTTGAAACAAAGCAGAGAAATGATGACCGTTTGTGGCCACAGGTGCGAAAGCTCTCGAGCTACTGTAAGCCAAATCTCGGGGACTGGAGAAAGTGGAGCAATATTCTCACCACGCCAAGCAACAGCCTAGGACAACCTCAACAAGTAACCACGTAAGCCATGCTACTACTGATGCTGGACAGGTTTGGATCAACGCTCTCGGTCTAATATGTTCGCTAGCTGTTAGTGTTGTTGCATAGCAACCACCTCGCACTATGTTTCGCGCAGAAGGCAACGGAGGGACTATTTTATTTTGAACATCATTATTTACTAATAAAAACTATTTAAATTAGAGTGTGTCTTTTTTTTTCATATTGCCACACTTGGTAACCGTTTTATAAAAGCAAGAAGCTCACTTCAGGCCGTGGTATATGCTCAATCACAGCTAAGGGGCGTGGTTCGGCCCGAAGCGAAGCCTGTCGTGAGCTATTGCTTAATTATAAAACGGACAAGTCAAATCAAGCAATCTGATTGGTTCTTAGCCGTGATATACTGAGCGTATACCACGGGTAGAATTGTAAATGACTTTTCACAACACTATAGCCGCGTTCACACTGCGGTACTTTTCCCACAAAGGTTCATGCGAACTTAGTTCATGATCGCGTTCACACCAAAAAGAGCCGGTACTAAAAGTAGTTCATGCGAACCTTTTTACCCCCTCGAAAGTCCCTGCTAGAAAGCAGGGACTTTCGAGCGGCTCTTTTTTGAGAAAAGAGCTATATTCCTGATTGGCTGGGCGAATTGCAAACCACGCCCCGTAAAACTCCCAAAAAGTTTTGTGAAGCCGCCATTTTATTATCCTCGCATTAGCATTATTAGCATTAGCCCAGCGCAGAAACGCAGAGAGACTAACTTATGGCAACACAAAATAAAACATGGGAGCGGTGGAGATGAGGAGGTGTCGGCGTTCTGGCGATTTACTCGGAAGGCTTCAGTAGAAGCTGCTGGGACTCCCAGCAGCTTCTACTGAAGCCTTCCCCAACTCCGGGGACTTCCGGCCGGGGACTTTGGGCGGCAGTATACGCCGTGAAGTGGGTTGCGGCCTGCCAGTAAACCCAAAGCAGAAGAAGAAGAAGTGACGTCAGCGGCTTCATTTGCCTAATCCACCCCCAGGGACTTTTTCTGCTGTGAACGCGATCTGTACTTAGTTCATGAGAACTAAAGAGTTCGCATGAACTAAGTTCGCATGAACCTTTGTGGGAAAAGCACCGCAGTGTGAACGCGGCTAATGTTTCGCGCAGAAGGCAACGGAGGGACTATTTTATTTTGAACATCATTATTTACTAATAAAAACTATTTAAATTAGAGTTTGTCTTTTTTTTTCATATTGCCACACTTGGTAACCGTTTTATAAAAGCAATAGCTCACTTCAGGCCGTGATATATGCTCATAGGCCGAACCACGCCCCTTAGCTGTGATATAATGAGCATATACCATGGCCTGTCGTGAGCTATTGCTTAAATAATCCATGCCCAAAATGCTAAAACATGCACTTGCTGACCCACTCAACCCTGTTACTGATATTATCAGAATAAAGCATATTCATTTAAAAGTTATCTTTCTTGCATTAGATATCCAAGTTTGTCCTTGCCTTGAAAGTAGCATTACATGCTACATCTAGCAATACTTCCTGAGGTTAAAGCTCAAATTAGCATTGATTTTCAACCCCGTTACTATAATTAGAGTAACGCAGTTACTTATCACAGCCCTGTCTGTGCACACGGAGACCGACTCTGTCGTCCGGTGATCTAACCGCCTTCTGGAAAAACTTCACAAGTACGTCGGTACGCAAATGGCTTTGTGACACAAGTGACGGTATGCATTTCAGATTACGCACATAACCTACGTACCAGTTATGTGCACCCCTTGTACTACAGCAAAAGTATTCTCCGTCGGGACTTCCTGCAAGAACACCAGGCCGTTATCAAAGATGTTATATTGAGAAGACGATCACTATACGTGACAAAAGTTTTCAAAACCGTGGCTACTGAAATCAATCTTACTAACTGCTGTCTGTGCAATTCTCGGCCCGAGTTGGCAGACTTTATTTTGCTTACTTTAACATCATTTTTCATGGTGGGGCTAAGCCATTTCTTGGTATGGGTGTAGCCTACCCCAGCCATACCCTGGCGCTGCCACTGGTGGCACGGGCCATTCTGCACATGCGTTAAATATTTTAACGCAATTAATTCAAAAAATTAATTACCGCTGTTAACGCGATAATTTTGACAGCACTAGTGTAAATACAAGAATATCAATAAAGGGATTCTCAAAAAATTTCCGTGTAAGATGTTTATTTCAACAATTTTTTCGGAGAGAAAACATTCAGCTGGTCAGTTTGTAAGAAATCCTTCACAGAGAACTCAGACTGTACTCATATAGCACTTTGTCCAGTCGCTACATCCTCCTTCACCGTCTTCCTGCTGCCTTCAACGCACCTGAGAATACAAAGAAACTACATTTAGTGAAATTCAAACACTTGTTCTGAGGTCATCATTTAAGATCTGATCTCAGTCCCATATCCGCGAGTTTCATCCAACAGTCCTCTTGTTTTAAATTCATCATAGATCAGGAATGTATGAAATGATGCAGACTAATCTCCTTACATACCTCACAGCAGGAACATGGAGCCTCTTTAGTCATCTCCTTATTCCTCTGCATCAGCGTTATCCAACAGCTGAAGAAAGAGAGACAGCCATTAGAGCAGAAATGCATCGCTTCATTAGCTCTGTGATTCAGTCTGAAGGGTCCTTCCCTTAGTGTGGCTCAGTTGTGCACGTTGTCTCAATCAGATCTAATCAGTGAGGGTGAGTTTGTCATCACAGCCACTTTATATATTTGAAATATAACTCCGAGGGACCTGCATGTGACCTCTTCATGTTTCGCCTTTTCATCTTCATTAGCCGCGTATCACACTTTTCCCCGTACTTTTCGCGTTTAGTTCCGTTAGTGCCCCTTATGTGGCGTTCACACCGAAAATAGTACTTAGTGCCGGGAACTTTTACCCCCATTTTTAGTGCCTGCTGAGAGCAGGTACTTTCCTGGGGGAAAGTGCCCCAGTTCTGATTGGCTGGGCGACGCAAACCACGGCCCGTAAAACTGAAATGTTTTGTAGAGCCGCCATTTTATTATCCTCGCATTAGCACAGCGCACAAACGGAGCGACTAACTTATAGCAACACAAAATAAAACATGGGAGCGGTGGAGATGTCGGTGTTCTAGCGATTTACTCTGAAGGCTTCAGTAGAAGCTGCTGGGAGTCCCAGCAGCTTCTACTGAAGCCAGTCCCCAACTCCGGGGACTTCGGGTGGCAGTATACGCAGTGAAGTGGTTTGCGGCCTGCCAGTAAACCCAAAGCAGAAGACGACGAAGTGACGTCAGCGGTTTCATTTGCGTAATCTTCCGCCAGGGAACTTATTCAGGTGTGAACGCGATCTGTACTTAGTGCCCTGGGATAATAAATGCCGGGGCACTAAGTGCCGGCCAAGTACTTGGCGTGAACGCGGCTAATGTTACAAAAGACCCGCAGAAAGATGGAGCACAGCAATTAGCACAGAAGATATTTTAAACACATAAAGCTTATGATTTAGTCCCAAATGTCCTTCCCCTTAATGTTGCTGAAACAGTTAATATTTAAACTGATCAGCGACCGTCGGTGGAAGTCTTCTTCTCGGCATCCAGTTGACCGCTCTAAGCTACAGTAGAGCCTGAACGGCTTCGATAGGAGCCTGATGTACACTATTTAGTCTAGACAGGAATAAAAACATACCGGCTTTCTGTGCAGACATCCATGGTTGCAGAGCCCAGGAGGTAGAGCTCCTATTTCAGGTTCAACCTGTAGAAAGACGGATGAGAAAGTCAGATGAGAAAGTCAGTGCCTGCTCTGTGCTGAAAAGGGAATAGTCAGAATACTAGTGAGCATTGTAGCACATTGAGTCAGACGCTTGTTTTAAGAGTGCAAAAAAAGGCAGATATAAGACTTAATTTTACAACCATTACTTTGCTACTTAAATTATTGTACATCACATCTTGATCTTAGCGACCACGCCGTGGTCATCAGAGCCACGCCTGCACAGGCGGTATTATTATTATACACCTGGGCAGGTGAGGTAATTAGAGTCCTCGTTAACGAGCAGCCATCAGACTAGGGTGATAGATGAGAGGTCCTCACGGCCCGGAGGCTGCGGCATCTATATGTCATCATGTGGCTCATACATATATTGCTCTTTCCATATCTGAAGCTGCTGAAGACATGATGATAGACTTGAAACTCAGGGGAGGTTTTCAAATATTTCCAAATAATGATTTTTGGACTTTATATTAAAAACTTTAGCATGAGGTTAGCTTGTTAGCTTAGCATTACCTGACAGTCCTGGATGTTCTAGTGAGCGGTCCGGATGTTCAGCTTCTCAAAGTTCTGCAGGAGACAATCATCAGTTTAAAAGAGCCTCTGCAGGAGAGATCTACCTGTGATTGTCTATTCAGGATCACATGCCTACACCAGAAGCCCTGCCCCCCCCCCTCTACAGACCCCTTTGTGCTGTTATTCAGCCCCCCTCTATATATCCCCTCTATGCTATTATTGACAGGTCTCAGCTGTGATCAGCGCAGTCAACTCGTCTTCGCGGCGCTCAGGTCGAGTCGTCTCTCCTCGTGGATCCGGGTCGACCCAGCAAAACACAGAGTCAATGACTTCACCACGAGGAGAGGCCCCGCCCCCAGAACGAGAGCGGGGGGAGTGACTGCAACAAGATGGCCGCTCAGCGAATGGATAAACAGCTTCATCATTTCACAGATCAAATTATGCACAGACAAATCTCCGTACGCAGCGCCCACACGGCAGCGTGCGATGCAGCTTGCCGGTGGGCGTGTCTGAAACTTGACCAACAACCAATCACATGAATCTCCCGCCCCGGACACACAAGCACGCGGTTTGATTGGCTAGAGCTTGTACTGGCATATGATTTGAATGGCTGACGCTTCCGCCGAAGCTTCAAACATTGAACTTCTCCCAACGTTCGAAGCGAAGCGTCGGAACCAAAATGCAGTTCGGCAAACGTCACCCCATTCAAAGTGAATGGGAAGCTGCGTTGAAGCTTCAACGCACGCT
Source organism: Pseudochaenichthys georgianus (assembly GCF_902827115.2). Classification (NCBI taxonomy): domain Eukaryota; kingdom Metazoa; phylum Chordata; class Actinopteri; order Perciformes; family Channichthyidae; genus Pseudochaenichthys; species Pseudochaenichthys georgianus. The sequence goes on along the minus strand of NC_047513.1, from coordinate 29,608,495 downwards.
GCCGTGTGGACGGGCCCTTACATACCTCACAGCAGGAACATGGAGCCTCTGCATCCCAAGGACATCAGATTAGATCTCATGGGCAGATTGATGCCTGCAGGAAGAGAACAGCATTAAAAGAACTGTGGCTGCGCAGTAAGCATTTCTACATGATGAGGTGAGGATCTGTTGGACAGTTGAGTGGCTGCTGATGGCATAAGAGGCCAGAACAGTCAAAGACCGACCTTTTATCTGGCATGCACTTGGAGAACCCTAGAGCTACAGACAAGCCCCGGTCCTTAGGATAGCATGCTGCGAATAGCTCATTTTAGATATTTTAAATTACCTTGAAGTGAGACATCCTCATGAAGTCACGGCAGCATCAGGATCAGTGCCTCGTGCTCAGCCACCATGGTCGCCTTAAGAAAGATACAGAAACTGAGTTTAAATGAAACACCTTTTATTTAAAGTGGCTTAGTGGTTAGCAAAAGTGGCTCAGTTATCTAAGTTGTCTCAATCAGATCTAATCAGTGAGGGCAAGTTTGTCATCACAGCCAGAAATAATCAAATATTTAAGGTGCAGTTTAAAAACATACCTGCAGGTGATTTAGTCATCTTCTTATTTCATCCATGGTTGCAGAGCCCAGGAGGTAGAGCTCCTATTTCAGGTTCAACCTGTAGCAAGACAGATGAGAAAGTCAGATGAGAAAGACAGTGCATGCTCTGTGCTGAAGGGTAATAGTCAGAATACTAGTGAGCATTGTCACAGTAGCTTTTGTGCAAAACAAAAAGCCAGATTTAAGAGTATCGTTCCATATTTACTAAATGAGGTTTTTGCTAATACAAATGTATTTGTTCAGTCAAGCCAGTGTGTTGAACTGCCGCAGAAAAACATAATGCAGAAAGCATTTGCAGTACAAGTTGAGCAGTACATTGACACGTGGTTCACATGTGATAGCGTTAAGCTAACCTCAAGCGAAGCAATTATACCCTAGCATCATCATATCTTGAGTTGTTATTACAAAAAAAGGCAGCGCAATGTTTGGTCAAATACAACTACATTAACATGACATTATAGCTATTAGCTTAAGCTAACTGAGCCACGTGATAACAGTTACTAGCTACATAAGCTAACGTTAGCTCGTTGGTTTCAGCATTTCAGCCAGTCATTGAAATGAGGGTCAACACTGCAAATAGTGTCTCTTAAACTTAAATTAACCGTCAATAAAAGTCTTAAATGATATGTTTAACTCCATTATCCTCTTAGATTTTAATAAACTGTATAAACATTATATTGTGTCCTCAGAGAGCATCAGCGCAGCATGAGCTGACTGAGTCGCTCCGAGCTGAGAGATTCTGTAGCAGAGCGACTCCCCCCGAGAGCACGGCAGCGCAGGGGGGGATAACTGTCTGCAGCACCTGTAGCCCCTCCCCTCAGCACCTGTTGCCCCTCAGTACCTGTAATCCGGGTGGGCGTGCTGCCGTTGGCTTTCACGTGTTTGTGGAGCAGTCCTTTCTGGATCATCATCTTCTTCTTCTGACTCACCTGATCAGGGAAAGCATAACTTCTATTAACACAGATAACTTGAACGCCACAGAACAGGTAAAGAGGAAACAGATCGTACCTCGGGGCCCAGCCCCCACTTTCGGGGGAGCCGTCTCTCCATGATGACCCTCTTGATCTTAGCGACCACGCTGTGGTCCCGGGTGGAGATCTCCGCCGTGGTCATCAGAACCACGCCTGCACACAGACAGTGTTATTATTATTATACACCTGGGCAGGTGAGGTAATTAGAGTCCTCGTTAACGAGCAGCCATCAGACTAGGGTGATAGATGAGAGGTCCTCACGGCCCGGAAGCTGCGGCATCTATATGTCATCATGTGGCTCACACACTCACACAACGCGGAGACACACACCTGTGCAGATGGCCTTCCCCCCCTTGGTGGTGATGACCACGATGTCCTGGTTCATCTCGATGGCGTCCTCGTACCCGAGCACACCAGCCTCTTGTAGGACACCAGCAGCTTCTCCAGGGGGAAGATCACTCCTCAGGTACGTCTCGTCTTTGTTGGGGTCAAACTGCCACTGAGCGTCCAGGACATCGTGCATCGTCACCAGGTGATCCTACACACATATTGTGAGGGGGAGGACAGTATATGAAATACATATAACATGAATGCTTTGTGATGTCAGCAGTGAGGGGGGCACAGTATATTAATGCTGTCACCATTAATATTATTTGAGGGAGGTTAGTCTGACGCCGATCGCCCATTCATTTTATAATCTCACCCAGCCTCCTCTGTATAGTTATTATATATAATAGTTATTGTGATCATAGCCATTAAATATTACTCAGGAAGTACCTGCATGTGACTTCTTCATGTTTCATACATAATGAAGAAAGCATTTGCAGTACATTGACACGTGGTTCACATGTGATAGCGTTAAGCTAACCTCAAGCTAAGCAAGTATACCCTAGCATCATCATATCTTGAGTTGTTATATTACAAAAAAAGTAGGGATGCACGATAATCATCGGTGCGATATTAGGAATGATGACGTCATCCCGATAAACCCGATACAAGTATTAATAGCCCCGATAATATAAAATATGTTTTGGGTAAAAAAAAGAGAAAAGCAGTACTGCGGTGTGGGTGGATTGGGATGAGGGGCGCTTGTTTTTCACTCGGCTCCTCCCGTTTCGCCAGTACTGTGGTATTAGTGGTTTAGGAAGAGGGGAGTTCTTCACAAATCGAGCGCTCCCTAACTCGTGCCTGGCTGTGACGTAAATGGTGTGCGGCAGTGAAGCCAGGACAGTAAACAAACATGTCGTCGGTAGTATGGGACTATTTCAAAGTTGGAAAGTTCGCTTTCTATTTGTAACAAATGTAATGCAGAAGTTCCACGAGGAGGGAAAAAGCAACGAGTTAAAATAATTAGTGGCGTAATTTTTTTTTTAATTATCGGTTATAGGTATCGGTCTTGAGAAGCAGGAAGTTATCGGTATCGGTTTCAAAAAACCAATATCGTGCATCCCCAAAAAAAAAGGCAGCGCAATGTTTGGTAAAATACAACTACATTAACATGACATTATAGCTATTAGCTTAAGCTAACTGAGCCACGTGATAACAGTTACTAGCTACATAAGCTAACGTTAGCTCGTTGGTTTCAGCCAGTCATTGAAATGAGGGTCAACACTGCAAATATTGTCTCTTAAACTTAAATTAACTGTCAATAAGTCTGAAAATCTAAGAGGATAATGGAGTTAAAGATATCATTTAATAAACATTATATTGTGTCCTCAGAGAGCATCAGCGCAGCATGAGCTGACTGAGTCGCTCCGAGCTGAGAGATTCTGTAGCAGAGCGACTCCCCCCGAGAGCACGGCAGCGCAGGGGGGGATAACTGTCTGCAGCACCTGTAGCCCCTCCCATCAGCACCTGTAGCCCCTCAGTACCTGTAATCCGGGTGGGCGTGCTGCCGTTGGCTTTCCCGTGTTTGTCGAGCAGTCCTTTCTGGATCATCTTCTTCTTCTGACTCGCCTGATCAGGGAAAGAATAACTTCTATTAACATCAACACAGATCACTTGAACGCCACAGAACAGGTAAAGAGGAAACAGATCGTACCTCGGGGCCCAGCCCCCACTTTCGGGGGAGCCGTCTCTCCATGATGACCCTCTTGATCTTAGCGACCACGCCGTGGTCCCGGGTGGAGATCTCCGCCGTGGTCATCAGAACCACGCCTGCACACAGACAGTGTTATTATTATTATACACCTGGGCAGGTGAGGTAATTAGAGTCCTCGTTAACGAGCAGCCATCAGACTAGGGTGATAGATGAGAGGTCCTCACGGCCCGGAGGCTGCGGCATCTATATGTCATCATGTGGCTCACACACACTCCCACAACACGGAGACACACACCTGTGCAGATGGCCTTCCCCCCCTGGTGGTGATGACCAAGATATCCTGGTTCATCTCGATGGCGTCCTCGTACCCGAGCACACCAGCCTCTTGTAGGACACCAGCAGCTTCTCCAGGGGGAAGATCACTCCTCAGGTACGTCTCGTCTCTGTTGGGGTCAAACTGCCACTGAGCGTCCAGGACATCGTCACCAGGTGATCCTACACACATATTGTGAGGGGGAGGACAGTATATTTAATACATATAACATGAATGCTTTGTGATGTCAGCAGTGAGGGGGGCACAGTATATTAATGCTGTCACCATTAATATTATTTGAGGGAGGTTAGTCTGACGCCGATCGCCAATTCATTTTATAATCTCACCCAGCCTCCTCTGTAGTTATTATATATAATAGTTATTGTGATCATAGCCATTGAAATATTACTCAGGAAGTACCTGCATGTGACTTCTTCATGTTTCGCCTTTTCATCTTCAATGTTACTAAAGACCTGCAGAAAGATGGAGCACAGCAATTAGCACAGAAGACATTTTAAACACATAAAGCTTATGATTTAGTCCCAAATGTCCTTCCCCTTAATGTTGCTGAAACAGTTAATATTTAAACTGATCAGCGACCGTCGGTGGAAGTCTTCTTCTCGGCATCCAGTTGACCGCTCTAAGCTACAGTAGAGCCTGAACGGCTTCGATAGGAGCCTGATGTATACTATTTAGTCTAGACAGGAATAAAAACATACCGGCTTTCTGTGCAGACATCCATGGTTGCAGAGCCCAGGAGGTAGAGCTCCTATTTCAGGTTCAACCTGTAGCAAGACGGATGAGAAAGTCAGATGAGAAAGTCAGTGCATGCTCTGTGCTGAAAAGAACAGAATACTAGTGAGCATTGTCACAGTAGCTTTTGTGCAAAACAAAAAGCCAGATTTAAGAGTATCGTTCCATATTTACTAAATGAGGTTTTTGCTAATACAAATGTATTTGTTCAGTCAAGCCAGTGTGTTGAACTGCCGCAGAAAAACATAATGCAGAAAGCATTTGCAGTACAAGTTGAGCAGTACATTGACACGTGGTGCACATGTGATAGCGTTAAGCTAACCTCAAGCGAAGCAATTATACCCTAGCATCATCATATCTTGAGTTGTTAGATTACAAAATAAGACAGCGCAATGTTTGGTCAAATACAACTACATTAACATGACATTATAGCTATTAGCTTAATCTAACTGAAACACGTGGGTAACAGTTACTAGCTACATAAGCTAACGTTAGCTCGTTGGTTTCAGCATGTTAGCCAGTCATTGACACGATAAAATACTCATTTTCAGTTCACTATAAGCTAAATATAGCAACTATACACTTTTGTAACATTAAATAAGAATGTTTGTATCTTACCGGAGGTGATGCTCTTCTTTCTCCTTCGGAAGGCTTGAAGCTGACAGCGACTGAAGAGGGTCCCGGTCAGTGGCGAGCCATGAGTTTTATACCTAGGCCCTCTGACCCAACCCCTTCCGTCGAAAAGAAAAAAAAGTTATTACGTCACAGTGTATACTTCAGCGGAATGTCAAAACGGCCCGGGGTGCAAAACGCATCAAAGAAAGCGACCTTTTTAGAGGAGTTTAAAAAACTAAACTTTGGCCACATTTGGATGCCATCAGTGCCATTTTACCTTTTTTATAAAAAGGTACTTGACCTTTTGTTTTTGTTTCAGTCGTCTGTGCAACATAGGATGATATTTTCAAAGCACTTCATGGTAAATTACATTACATCAATGTTTTCAAATTGTTAATGTACGATTGTTACTGGCTTAAAACATTGTAAATCTGAGTATAACGTACCTCGTTGATGAACCCTTGAACTGTCACCAATTGCTCAATGCCTGTGGTCAGATCCAGAACTGGCACCAGGGTGGAGGGAGGCGTCAGGAGGGCCTTGCCTTCCTCCTCCAAATGGCCTGGAGTGGGGCACACATGTATATGGCTGTGTTTTTCTGCTGAGCATGGATTTGGTATGACCAAATTTGCTCTTGCCATAATTCCTTACAGTGTAAGTTTGGCCCTCGTTCATTTGCTGGAGCAAATCTTCAAATAAAACTTCTGTACCGTCTGCCCGTCTGTGACCGCAGCTGTTTGGTTTCGATAAACCTGTGTGGCCTTGGCACCCTCTCCATCGAACCATTACATTAATACCCTGGTTGACAGACAAAGATATTTGTTTTTGCAAAGCCACCATGGTCACCTTAAGATGAAGAAACTGAGTTTAAATGAAACACCTTTTATTTAAAGTGGCTTAGTGGTTAGCAAAAGTGGCTCAGTTATCTGAGTTGTCTCAATCAGATCTAATCAGTGAGGGCAAGTTTGTCATCACAGCCAGAAATAATCAATATTTAAGGTGTAGTTTAAAAACATACCTGCAGGTGATTTAGTCATCTTCTTATTCCTCTCTGCGTCAGCGTTATGCAACACCTGAAGAAAGAGAGACAGCCGTTAGAGCAGCAATGCATTAACTTTGATTTCGACTGAAGGGTCCTTCCCTTAGTGTGGCTCAGTTATCTAAGTTGTCTCAATCAGGTCTAATCAGTGAGGGCAAGTTTGTCATCACAGCCACTTTTTATAGTTGAAATATAACTCCGATGTTCTACCTCAGGCTGTGGGGGGGCATTGGGGGAGGGATCACTCTGGAGGAGACCTTAGCCCTCTCTGGTCACCCTGCTCGGTTCCTGCCCCGCCATCACTGCAGCCACTTTATTCCCCAGCCTCATGAAATGGTTCACACTCTGGCTGCGGCCACACGAGGACGAATTCGGTCGTTTGCGTTACTGTTTAGTGTCATATAGACCGTTCGGCCACACGAGGACGACCGAATATGGCACTAAACGACTGAGGAAACGATAACGGGTCCCAAGGTGGATAGAAAGGCATACGCAACTCTCTGGGGGGGTCAAACGGCTCCGTGTGTGCGCCCTATCCGAACATTTTCAGATCACTGATAGTGATTGCGCAATAGCCCCGCCTCTTCTGCTCACCTCCGCTTACCCCGCGCCAGTGCTGAAGTGTTTCGCCAACAACAACAATGGCGGATCGCAGAGTTGCTATCGTGCTCCGGACGCTATTGACCATGCTACAGTTGTTTGGGCAACATCTACAGCAAGAATGATGAGGCAATAGCCCCGCCTCTCCCCACCTCTGCTGCTCACCCCCACGTCAAAGTAAACTGCACCCTGAATTCAGATTATTTATCTTTCTCTCGCGAGTGAAGTCTAATCTGACAGGACGGAGACACGCAGCTCTGCCCACCTACAGCTCCTCCCGCTGCAGCAAAACACACACTTCAAGTCAGATCATCGCCCTTAGCTATTTTAATTACCTCTCAAACTCCCTAAACTAGTTATAAATATGTTTATTTTTTACTGTCGGCCGGGTCACTGATTACTGGATGAGCTGCTGCATGAGACAGACACTGCCGCTGTCCGAAGAGAAGGAGGAAAAAGAGAGGCTCCGTGTATTTTATCATTATATTATATAGTCGTTATTCATTTGTTTTAAAGCTCAATAAATAACAAAGAAGACCTTTGACCGGCACTTTTATAATTTTGTCCGGAAGATTTAAACTTTAATACACGCTGACTGGCGAAAAACTCTGCCCGGTTCCCTCGGCCCCCACCGCGGAGAATAAACAGAAGGGCAACCATGACAACCATGCTGCTTTTGTGGAGGAAGTTACAGCGCCACGTACAGGCTCCTCCTGCATGTACTGCAGCTTCTCCAGCGGTTGGAGCTAAACGGAGCGGTCTCGTGTGGACAGACATATCCGGATAATTATTGCGTGTGGACGGAAGCCGTTTGTGATTGCGTTTGCGTTAATCCTATGCGTTTAGCCGTTTTCGTCCTCTTGTGGCCGCAGCCTCTGATGTTGTGACTGCCCGGCCACACTTTGAAATATACTTGCTCCAGCCACACATGGTATCCCCCCCGTCCCCTCCCAGGGATGTGGGGGAGAGGGCGAGTCCTTAGCCCCCAGTACCTGAACAGGGCATGGGAGATCAGATGAGCTCCAACCTGAAGAAGAAAAGGGCATTGGGCTCAATGACCAACAGAGCTTTGGGGGAGGTACCATGAGGAATGGAATACTCAGGAGGACCATCAGGACCGGAAGTATCAACACAGAGATTCAGGGGATTGACAGATTTGGTAAAAACATCATTGGTCCCAGAGTAATGTATATACAGTGAACACATTGCACTAACTCACCACCTCTCAGAGTAAAGCTGGGGCCACCTTGCAGCCCGAGTCGATATTCAGCCAGAGCCACCACGCGAGTGGAGAATCTCTCAATGTTGATCAGGTCAATGGGGAGATGTCCATACCTGAATGATAGATTAAGAAAAGGTGTTCCGCAGAGGTTTACTACCATTGCATGAACCGTGTTGTGCAGTAGGTTGAACACAACCAAAGACATTTCACTGACAAGTCTTCGCATTTCTGTTTGTTTCTCCCGACAGGATCCGCAGAGAGGACGGTGTTCCTTCACTACAGGTTTATGAGAGATTCAATGTGCCCCCCTGTGTTAATCACCAAGGACATTCATTAGTCCAGGGTGGGCAAATAGGGGGCATGGTGTGTTCAAGTTTTAAATGCATGTGACGTGCACAGATGCCAACGTAGTAAAGATTAAATGAAACCCTGGCATGGCGACTATTGGAAGTCCGTACTTCAACCAAATGGCTCGATCTTCTGCGATCCTGGTCCGTTCTCCTGTAGCAGCTCCACGTCTCCACATTCTAAAAACTCGGAGTCCCTCCACCTTGATTTTTTTGTCATGGAAAGAAGCTACAGAACATAAACATACAATTTAGTCATTGTTGCATGGTGTTGTACGGAGCCCTGGAGGGTTCACAGAGAGAAAAATAAATAAAGCGTGGCCTCGTTTTGTGTGTGTGTGGGCATTTGTTTATGATAGTATCGTTCGTTCCGGTGCACTCCGGCAGGACTATAGCACATCGAGATTAAGATTAAACGAATTTCTTTCACTTGGGAATACACATATAACTATGGAGAACCAGATTTGTGTAAATTACTGTTCGTGGGTGACAGGACATCTCCTTCATAAAACGAGGGGAATACTCTGGTAGTTCGATGTGTGTGTGGTTGAACGTAGCAGCCTCGACCTCTATCCAGCGGTTCTAATGAAGGGCAACGCAGTGAAGTAAACAGTAAAAGGCACCGCTCTTTGCAGCTGGTGCTGCTCTTCTCAGATTCTGCCGAATTACACGTTACTGCCTCCAGTGCCCTGTACGACGAAGCCAGTTCAACAGACCCTGGATATGTTTGATTTACCCGGCTTAAATAACCCTAACAAACGCGATGTCGCTAAGCGGTCCTACGAAGCTGGTTATCAACTCAGCAAATCAACCAGGGTTTCTCTGTCCGGCTGAGAGTGCGTTCACGTGAAAGGGACGGGGTTACCAACATTTGACCAATCACAAACATGGAGACGCGTGCTGACAGCGCAGCGTCATACTTCATGAATGAATAGTGTAAATAGCAAATCCTGCTTGTAGTACAGGCCACTGGTGCCACAGAGATTTCATAAAGTGAAGGATGTTTTCCTTCTATAAAACAGCTGTGGGCAGCAGATTCTGCGAGTCACGGACAGGAATCCCTCAATTTAAATAAAACGAAGCCATGCTTTATTAACTCGTGCGCACGCTTTATTAACTCGTGCCCACGTTTTATTTATTTTTCTCTCAATGAACCCTCCAGGGCTCCGTAGTGTTTGCCAGATGTTTAGTAAAATCTTCTTTTTTTTACAGAGTATAAATCAGTTGTTGGACATCATTTCCACTTTTCCCTACCTCCTTTAGTGGCACTGGTAGTTCTGCGTACCTGGACTCGCATTCAGGTTCAGGTCCGGACTCAAGTCCAGAGGTTCAGGTCCGGACTTATGGCTTGTGTCAAGTTGTGTGAGTAACTAAAGTGAACTTATTGTGAGCTAATTATCAATTGAAAATCAACTCAAATTCAAACTCGTCAGGTTTATTGTGCTCCCTTCCAACTTGTGTCTACATTTCTCTACAAAGTACAAATGTAAAAAAACACTTAGTCTACAAATGACTTATGACAGCAACTACAGTGAACTACTACAACGTTCAAACATGCATTTCATTTACCAAACTAAAGTAACCGAACAGTCCCTGAGCTGACTGAGCCTAAATCCCTAAAGCGTTGCTGAAAGGTAGAGTGTAGAGTAGACTATACGCATTACACTGTTACACACCTACTATACAGTATACACTGTAGTGACTGTACAGTCAGAGGGTACTGTACTGTCTGTACACCATGTCTTTTCTACAACTCTACATGTGTACATTATACACTACATACATAGTGATGTACATACTGTTAGAAATTAAAATCTGAATGCATGAATATATCTAGTAAAGACATAACAGCTGATACTTGATTACCGTGTTAGGTCTTTGCAGCGGCTTATCTGTTCTTTGGTGGCCCCAAGAAAAGGGACCTGTTTTCCCTCAGATACATGATCTGTGGAAGTGCAACAAATTAAACAAAGTGTCAAGTGTTAAATAAACAAGTGTGGAATAAAAAGAAATATCTTGACCCATTAACATTTTAGATTACTTTTAATGAGGGTCCAGTGTGCCCTGTGACAGATGGCTCCAGCTGCCACATTGGGTTTTTTCAGGTCCAACTTAAAATATTTGTACATACACTTATTTCTAGTCCTACTCTACTCACCTTTCTTAAACCGCCTTTGTGTGTTCCCTGCCAGGTAGGAGTCGAAAATGAAAGCCCCAGCTTTTGCACCCACCCATGATATATAGGCGTTGATAATCTATAAATAAAACAGATGTTTCGATAATTCGATAAAGAATTATCAGTTTGCATATGTACTTTTGTCTTATAAAGTAGGCTTACCTCTCCCTCCAACTGTGGTCCTGGGGCCAAGACCATGAGGTTCTCGCTGTAAACTTTGTATGGGCCATACTTGGCCCATAGCGTCTCCTTCCTCCTCCCTGCGCATATGTCTCGGATTTCATTTCATTTCAAACCTTTATTTAACCAGATTGGTCCCATTGAGATCATAGATCTCTTTTTCAAGGGAGACCTGCAGCATATAGGTTCCACGTGAAACATAAAACAATAAAGGACATTATACATTATATTTACAGGATACATAGTTATAGACATTTACAAGTGCCCATAGTATCAGCAAGCATTTCATTTAGCCTAGCTTTAAAAACATGCAGAGGAATGAGATTGCTCAGTTTCAATTCTTGCTGAAGATTGTTCCAAGCAAGTGGAGCTGCGCACATAAAAGCTGTCTTACCGAAGACAGTCCTTGCTCTTGGCACATCTAGCAAGACTACATCATGCGATCTCAGACAATAGCTGCTTGCAACTCTGTGTTATCAGAGAGCAGATATAATACGGGAGTTTACCCAACAAAGCTTTATAGATAAACGTGTACCAGTGACTGAGCCTCCGTACAGAGAGTGATGGTAAACCTGCCTTGGTATACAGTGTACAGTGATGAGTAAGCGCTTTACAATTTGTGACAAATCTCAGGATCTCAGGATCAGGATTACTGTAAAAAAAGAAAAAGGATAACGCATGTTAGTTATTAAGGAAATGCATACTTTGAGGTTTACTTTGTGTCAGTTTACTTACAAGTCACCACCTCAGAAGATGCTCCTTCTGCCTGACTTGATGGAGCCAGTGTTTGGGAGGATGTGGAGGTGGAGGTGGAGGTCAGTGGATCAGCCAGAGGAGAAGGATACAACCATTTCTCAATTTAGCAGGGATCCTCTCCGCTGGCTGGACATAGTGTGCGAGGTGGTCAATGTTGACTTTCATCGTATTGTTTCCCTTTTCTGAAACTATTTCAGCAACTTTCCCCTCAATGTCCACAACCCGGTAAGGTCCCTGCATTTCCACCTCTAGTTTGCCACCTTTTCTTTGCTCCAACCTTTTGTTTCTTTTTAAAACCAAGTCCACCACTTGGAAGTTGTCCGCTTGCCCTTTCTCCAGTTTCCTCTTGCGGACCCTCTCTTGGCTTTTTTTAATCTTTTTCTTTACAAAAAAACGGCCTCCTGTTTTTGAAGTCCCTTCCAGACATCTTCCCTTTCCACCATCCTTTTCACTTTGTCTTCTGTTATCTGCCACAGAAAACAGTTTGAATGTAGAGGACATACATGTTTGAAATAAAAATAATGCTACAGGATAAGCGATTAACCGGATCTTACTTTGTACTCCTTGGGCACCTCTGATGGGTCCCTCGCCTCCCTCCCAAACATCAGAAAATAGGGACTGAACTTTGTAGTCAGCTGAGTTTTGGTTCTCAGACTGAACATGGTGGGCTGCAGGAATTGGTCCCAACGCTTGGGCTCACCCGCCACCAGTTTGTTCAGGGACCTAAATTCAGGTAAAGTACAGACACAAGCAGGTAGAAGACACAATAGTTTCGAATATATGATAGAGCAACCCATTTATTTACTCTTATTATTTTATTTAGGTATAATTTGCGATTACTGTTAATGTAGGAAAAATAATGTTATGTATATTAATTAACATACCTCTAACATTCCATTTAATTTTTCCACGAGCCCATTTGTCTGTGATACGGGGAACACAGACTTCTTTCGATTCCCAGCCTCTCACAAAGGTTATAGTTCACCTTGAAGGAAACATTGGGACAAAAATGAAACCATGAAATGCGAGAATGTGTTGGTGAATTTTGCATTCACACTAAAAAGTTAGCACAGAAATGTTACATATAGGGCGTGGTAATGCTTCAAGGGTATACCTTATTACAGAATTCCCCGCCTTGATCTGTTAGCAGTCTTTGAGGTGCACCAAATTTGTAAAAGAAATCAAGAATACAATTAGTCACCTCATCTGCTGTTAAGTGGGTATGCCTCTGCCCATTTGGTGAAATAATCAACCATGACACAAATGTATTGATTGCCACCATCCGTTAGTGTGAGTTTACCCACTAGGTCCATCCCAACAAGCTCCAGAGGCTCTGTTACCTGAGGAGAAGAAAACAATAGCATTTCAGTAAACCACAGTTCACATGTTCCAAAGCTGAAACTGGCTGGAATTGTTTCCTTGTACCTCAATGGGAGTGTACTCCCTCTTCTCTTTGATTGGCTCTGGGGACACTCAGCAATCTGAAAAAAACAAAAAAACATAATCCACTTTTGTACCATAATGTGTAATTTACCTCATTATTTTATAACTCACCCACTTGCGGATGTCATCCACCATGCCAGGCCAACAACATCTTTTCATGATGCACCATGTGTTTTCTCTACACCAAAATGGCCTCCCAATTGGCTGCAGTGAAACTCTTTAAACAGCTTGTCAGCTTCTTCTGAGGATAGCACCACTTTGGCGAGGTGCTCGGCCATGTCCTTTTTTCTTCTGCATATGTAATGCAGTTCTCCACCTGGTATTGAAATGTCATAATTATATATCATTGAGTGTATTATCATAGCACACGATATTCTGAAGTCCACACACTCTTACCTTTAATCCTGAAGGTCTCAGCTCTTCTCTTGATCACAAACCTGTGATGGCTTGATAAGCCTTCAGGAAAAACGTTCGAGTTTTACATCCATCAGCTCTTTCACAAGTCTTGGGTCCATTTTTGTTGGATCCACTCACTCCTATGTAACCCTAGTACTACGCTCTCCCTCAAACACACAGGCAAACAACAATCACTCAAACACACAATACAATTTCACTCACAAGGACCAACACTATCACATTCAGTACTCACTCACGTTCTGATCTTTTTCTATCTAATTTCTAACTAACTGTTTTCTCTCGCTGTCTCTAACCTCTCTCTACTCACAAAGTTTTGACAAGTCCAGTGGTTTATATAGCCTAGACAATCCAGGTCATTATAATGTAGCTCTACACCTGTTGTACTTGTAGAGTGTAAGCCATGGTAGGGAAACCGGTTTGATCCAGATCCTAGATGGCTAATTACATTGATTGCAGATTGCTTTCTGCTCACATTTAAGTGAAACATGTCTGTGCACACACAGAATTCAGGGTTTTATATGTCGTTAGTGTAAACCAAAAATAAATATGTATGGGTATATTTATATACATACAATAACTATTGTACCGTATATTCATTCTGGACTTACTTTTCTGTGGTTTACCCATGGAATATTGTTTTAACATACATGAAATAACATGTGTTATTTCATGCAAGTTATTTTTTTTCTGCACAGTGTAGAGTTGTGTTGTGATGAGAGGGATACAGGTATTTAATAAAAACATTGATCGCTTGAGAATGGCTGGAGAAGTTGCATCACCATTTATTCGGAGCGGATCACAGCTTGCCATCTCCAGGCTGCTTTCGGGCTGTGAGTAAACAACTTGTGTTTCACATAGAGGCGGTCTGAAGGTATGGACAGCTATCAAAGCTACTATACATCACATTAAGAACGATGTACAACTGAAACTCTGACAAAAATATATTGTTAAAATGATTTATTAAAGTTTGCAATGTTTTGCACAGGCATCCCCACAGTCACCTACTTCGTCATGTTCTAGTCGTCACTGTAAGCTTCACGATATCAGCTTCTCACCCACAACCTCACATACGCGTACTGAACGTGCATCAAAGCTGTCCTATTCAGTCAGATATACCAAAAGATTAATTTGAACAACACGCGAAGCGATCGAGATGTTTGTTTTCCAGTGAGTCAACAATGGGTCCTCAAGGTACACGCCCCAATACATCTGTCGAAAATAATAGAATATCACCAGTTGTTCGGGCCACAATATGTTTGGTAACACCGGTTCCCGACATTCCGGTTTTAACCGGACTTGAACCGAAACTTTTTACAAGTCCAGTACCGGTACGCCGCACTAGTTCTGAGCCCATCTGATGTTTTAGAATTGCTCATCTAAATGTTGCAGGTAAACACACACACACATATATATATATATATATATTATGCACATTTCTCTGGAATTGTAACTTATACAATGTTTCTTTAGTGTAATAACATGCATGTTTATGTAAACCTTAATACACTATATTCTAGTTGAGTATGTAGGCCTCAGTTTAATTACAACTTGACCTTTTGTTTTTGTTTCAGTCGTCTGTGCAACATAGGATGATATTTTCAAAGCACTTCATGGTAAGTTATCAATGTTTTCAAATTGTTGATGTACGATTGTTACTGGCTTAAAACATTGTAAATCTGAGTATAACGTACCTCGTTGATGAACCCTTGAACTGTCACCAATTGCTCAATCACTGTGGTCCGATCCAGAACTGGCACCAGGGTGGAGGGAGGTGTCAGGAGGGCCTTGCCTTCCTCCTCCAAATGGCCTGGAGCGGGGCACACATGTATATGGCTGTGTTTTTCTGCCGAGCATGGATTTGGTATGACCACATTTGCTCATGCCATAATTCCTTACGGTGTAAGTTTGGCCCTCGTTCATTTGTTGGAGCAAATCTTCCAATAAAACTTCTGTACAGTCTGCCCGTCTGTGACCGTTTGGTTTCGATAAACCTGTGTGGCTTTGGCACCCTCTCCATCGAACTCCCACCTTTGTACTTGTGTGGTGTCCTTCACCGCCAGAACCTTCACCTTAATTTGTGGGAGCCTTTCATAAGGCTTAGTGGCCGTTCCAAAGGTTTTGGACGGAGACATTCTGAAAAAACCCAACAAGATATTAAGCAACGTATTAATGATTTCATAAAATACCAGAGACACCGTACTATTATTTCATGGCATTTAGGTTGAGATTTTGATTGTTCAATTAAAATATACATAAGGGACGTGCATTAAACGCATAGTAAAACTGTTCATCATCCTGATAATCAACTACTCTAGTATAATATTGTAAGCCAACATTCAGGTACGATAGGAGGCGCAGTGCATATTTCACGTTGGCTTATAGCCTGCTATTAAACGTAACAAAGGAAGTCCTTCCGTATCCGGCATATCCCACGCAACGAGGAAAGCGCTATGATAGTTATGTGTTATGTTAGGAACGGCTTTCCTCAGTTGTTCAGGGTTACATGGAGGTGGTCAGCACAGGAAATCAGTGGATTGATAGATCATTACAACTGAGGACACGAATACAGCCGTAAGAAATTGAGTGCACTTTTTTAGACAAATTGTCTTGGAGTTAAGTTGCATTACTTATTTGAAATAAATTGGCTCAAGGAGCTTTTAACATGACATTTTATTGTTGGAGGTCAGTTCCTCAATTAGTTTAACGTTAGTTCCTGTGTTTTTGTCCAACTAGTTCATCAGATGTTCTACCTCAGTGCTGAGTGGCTGCTCAGACTGTGGGGGTGCATTGGGGGAGAGGGATCACTCTGGAGGAGACCTTAGCCCTCTCCAGTCACCCCACCCCACCATCACTTTATTCCCCAGGAGGGGGTGCCCCAGTACCTGAACATACCACTTCCCCTTTCAGGGTCGCCACTTTTTGCTCCGCAGCATGGCGGAGCCCAGCTGCCGCGCCAGCAGCTGGAAGCAGTGCCACAAGACCTGTAGCCCTCGGGTGTACAAAGCCAGGCGGGCCACTGCGACATCCAAGATGGAATACTGCAAATAAAAGAAAACACTTTTACACAAATCAAAAAACTATTAACGACCATTTAGACCAGTGATTCTTGAGACATGGGGCTGCACCCTCCTAAGGAAACCCCAGTGCCACCCCTGAAATTGAAGATGTTTTTTTTTTAAATATAAAGCGCAAAATCACAACTGAAGTACAGCCAGCAAGCACAGCCAGCTACATGAGTGATACTGATGGCCTGTCAGGAGAGGAAGAGGGATGCTCCCTTTATTATAGAGTCGTTATCACATCTTTTTAAAGCTCATTGTGACATGCCTTAGTTGAATTCGCGATTCTGATTGCTCAATTCAGAACACGTGACACGTTGTTAATCCAGAACAGACAGACCGCTGTCAAGGATATATTGACCGTTGTTAAGGACGCTCACATCTGCACAAAGAACTCCGGTCGATTGAACTGAATACAGTAAAGTTTGGCTTTTCGAACTGACGAGACAAGAGCGACAACAAAACAGCGTAGAAGTAACGGGCAGAAACCTTCCTTTTTACACAGCGGTCCAAATAGACATCAAGCGGCAAAACATATTCAGTTGCCAGTTACTTTGGCATTAGGGCAGGGATATCTAGATACTTTCCAAGGTTTGGCATAATGAATTGTGCTGCTTTTAAACCAAGCAACGATGTTTTCAAATCTGTAATCAAAAAGCTCCACTTTCCTGCCGTTGCTACATATTTCAAACGGTAACAACGGACTATTTTTCTTTGCGGATGTATGGCCATTTAAATAAATACAACTAATTTTTAAATTAATAAAAACATTTTCTAAATCCATAACAGCATTTAAATTAATATTGGAAGTCATATCATTATTTTGTTGAGAATGTGGCCATGTAATAAGCAGGATAATGTGCAGCGACTTCATGCAGATCTAGATCCCTCCGCTACGCGTCGGACTCCTGATCTGCCTGTCGGGTGTTCTTTTCCCCATAATGACCGCCTTGCTGCACATTATCCCTTACATAAATACTTTCGTCATTTCAATGTTTTACTTACAATGAAGAGTTGGCCCTCTCCCCGGAAACACAACTACATTAACATGCCATTATAGCTATTAACTTAAGGTAACTGAACCACGTGATAACAGTTACTAGCTACATAAACTAACGTTAGCTCGTTGGTTTCAGCATGTCAGCCAGTAATTGACATGAGAAAATACTTATTTGCAGTTCACTATAAACTAAATATAGCAAATATACACTTTTGTGACATTAAATAAGATTATGTTAAGTTTACCGGAGGTTATGCTCTTCCTTCTCCTTCGGAAGGTTTGAGGCAGAAAGAGAATGAAGGGAGGGTCATGTCCGTTTATATAGAATACAATCTGATGAATGTAAAAACAATGAAGCTCAACAGACAGAGTCAGACAGGTTGAAGCTAAACTAACAGCCAATCACATGACGGTATTTTCCTCCAGAACATCGACTCAGCCAATCTGGAGCCGGTGAAATACCACGAGGCTGTTTTCAATAAATTATGGACTTTAAATGTTTATTACCATCACCTGTTTGTCACCTCTGTCCTCAGTGGGTTCGGTTGTCTGTTATTTGTTGTATTTTGAACACTAGATGGCGCAGTCGAGCACAAAATATACCAAAATAAATGGTATTGAAAGCAAAAACCTTCGTCGTCAATGGAGATGGAGATCACACTCGTCCAACTAATTTACCCAGTTTGGTAAATCCCTCTGTGATATATGTTGAGTGGCAATAGTCACCACATTTAGGACAATGAATATATGGCAAACTACAGTGCATTATATTTTAAAGTGGAGAGCCGTGCAGATATGTGTGCAAAATGCAGAGAGCTTAGCATGAACATGGCTCACACACAGTATTAAGAAAGAAACAAGATGTTGTTCACATGATGTGCATTAATGTAATGTTATTATGTGGTGGATAACAGTCACTGTCAGTGGGGGTCCTGGCCTTGTTGATTAAATGAAGTCCATTTATTTAAACAATATGAAGACACTTGAGCTTTTGCCTTAGAATAATAAGCTTTTTCAAACTGGTTTATAAATTGGGAAAGCAATATGTCGACAGTTATTAATACTTACCCTTATCTTATCATTCATTGCTTTTATTAAAAACTGCTCTCATGGCTTCTTCTGCTTTCTCCTTAGTTTCTCCTCAGTTCCACTGAACTCCAGCCAGACTCAAAGCATCCTGTGGTGAGTCTGTTTTACTTTCAGGAAGGATAGAAGTTCTATGTTTACCTGGAAATTGCATTAAATTCAGTTTGACCGTTTTGTAGGCACATTGAAGAATACATGACACTCAGGAAATAAAGTGATGTGCAGTAGAGCGATATTTATTTACAATGAGGAGGACATGTGCACCCGATGTAATAAAAATAACTGAATTATGCGCCAACATTTTGGTATTTGTGAAAAGTCTTAAATTAAACCCTGAGGTAAAAGTAGAAGCCCTGGAGCTATGAGCTGCACACGGCTCTTATACAAGGATGTGTTAGAGATCTACAGCCGTGGCCAAACGTTTTGAGAATGACACAAATACACATTCACAAAGTCGGCCGTCTCAGTTTTGATGGTGGCAATGTGCATATACTGCAGCATGTTATGAAGAGTGATTAGATGAAGAGCAATTTATTTCAACATCCCTCTTTGCTATGAAAATTAACTTAATCCTGAAAAAGGTTCAATTGTTGTGAAGAAGGCTTCAGGGCGCTCAAGAAAGTCCAGCAAGCACCAGGACCTTCTCCTAGCTGATCAGGAGCAGGACCGGAGCACCAGCAGAGCACTGTTTGATCAGGAATAGCAGCCGGTGTGAGAGCATCTGCACACAGTGAGGAGAAGACTTTGGAGGATGGCCTAGTTTCAAGAAGGGGAGCAACGAAGCCCCTTCTCTCCAGGAAAAACACCAGGGACAGATATTCTGCAAAAGGTACATGATTGGACAGCTGAGGACTGGGGTAAGTCATTTTATCTGAATCCCATTTCATCCCATGTGGGAAGTGCAAAAAAAAGCTTGTCCACGCTACCATCATTCCAACAGTAAAGCATCCTGAAACCATTCATGGGGTTGCCACTGTATTTAAAACTATTTGGCATTGCAGAGACAAAGTAGCAGGAAATCACTCTTAAAAGTTTAGTATGAGTCAAAGACCACATTACTGACGTCTGAAACAGGTTACCTGTGCTTCAGTTTGATCTTTAAGCTAGACATGGTGAGATATAAAGGACAATTTCAACCTGATTTTTCAAAAATAACCCATGCATTTTTTCATTTAAAGGTGGGGTAGGGTAAGTTTGAGAAACCCGCTCGAGATCGCCAGAATTTGAAAATACACAACCGGAGAAAATCTGCCACTTCCTCACAGAGCCCCTCCTCCAACACACGAACGTGCACATGACCAATGAGGGCACGAGATAAGTTTGTGCCCCGATGGAAGGCTGACAGGCAGGTAGGCCATCCAATCCGTTTAGCCGGGCCGGCTCAGATGATTGGTTGTACTTTTCACAGTATTACGGCTTCTACAGATGACATTTTTTTTATGGATTTTTTGTCAAAACACTTCAGATATTCTTTGCTATCGGGATGTTAAGAGCATTCCATGGAATATAACAAAAAGTGTATCTCGAGCCGGTTTCTGAAACGTACCTACCCACCTTTAAATCAAGCCCTCAGAATGTGCTGTGTCTGGAAGTATTTTATCATTTTTAATGTTATGGATTAACTTTTTGAACTAAGCATTGGATGCTTGTTGCACCACAAGTGTTGTGCAACGTATTCATCACAAACTCCAAATGTCCTTCACATGTGTAAATACAAGAATATCAATAAAGGGATTCTCAAAATGGTTCCGTGTAAGATGTTTATTTCAACAATTGTTCTGGAGAAAAACCTTTCAGCTGAACAGTTTGTAAGAAATCCTTCACAGAGAACTCAGACTGTACTCATATAGCACTTTGTCCAGTCGCTACGTCCTCCTTCACCGTCTTCCTGCTGCCTTCAACGCACCGCACCTGAGAATACAAAGAAACTACATTTAGTGAAATTCAAACACTTGTTCTGAGGTCATTATTTAAGATCTGATCTCAGTCCCATATCCGCGAGTTTCATCCAACAGTCCTCTTGTTTTAAATTCATCATAGATCAGGAATGTCTGAAATGATGCAGACAAATCTCCTTACATACCTCACAGCAGGAACATGGAGCCTCTGCATCCCAAGGACATCAGATTAGATCTCATGGGCAGATCGATGCCTGCAGGAAGAGAACAGCATTAAAAGAACTGTGGCTGCGCAGTAAGCATTTCTACATGATGAGGTGAGGATCTGTTGGACAGCTGAGTGGCTGCTGATGGCATAAGAGGCCAGAACAGTCAAAGACCGACCTTTTATCTGGCATGCACTTGGAGAACCCTAGAGCTACAGACAAGCCCCGGTCCTTAGGATAGCATGCTGCGAATAGCTCATTTTATACAAGATATTTTAAATTACCTTGAAGTGAGACGTCCTCATGAAGTCACGGCAGCATCAGGATCAGTGCCTCGTGCTCAGAAACTGAGTTTAAATGAAACGCCTTTTATTTAAAGTGGCTTAGTTGTTAGCAAAAGTGGCTCAGTTATCTAAGTTGTCTCAATCAGATCTAATCAGTGAGGGCAAGTTTGTCATCACAGCCACTTTTTATAGTTGAAATATAACTCAGATGTTCTACCTCAGGCTGTGGGGGTGCATTGGGGGAGGGATCACTCTGGAGGAGACCTTAGCCCTCTCAGGTCACCCTGCTCGGTTCCTGCCCCGCCATCACTGTAGCCACTTTATTCCCCAGCAGGGAGGAGGGGGTGCCCCAGTACCTGAACAGGGCCTGGGAGATCAGACGAGCTCCAACCTGAAGAAGAAAAGGGCATTAGGCTCAATGACCAACAGAGCTTTGGGGGAGGTACCATGAGGAATGGAATACTCAGGAGGACCATCAGGACCGGAAGTATCAACACAGAGATTCAGGGGATTGACAGATTTGGTAAAAACATCATTGGTCCCAGAGTAATGTATATACAGTGAACACATTGCACTTTAACTCACCACTTCTCAGAGTAAAGCTGGGGCCACCTTGCAGCGCAGGAGTCGATATTCATATAACTCAGAAAGTATCTGCATTTCACTTCTTAATGTTTCACAGACCTGCAGAAAGATGGAGCACAGCAATTAGCACAGAAGACATTTTAAACACATAAAGCTTATGATTTAGTCCCAAATGTCCTTCCACTTAATGTTGCTGAAACAGTTAATATTTAAACTGATCAGCGACCGTCGGTGGAAGTCTTCTTCTCGGCATCCAGTGGACCGCTCTAAGCTACAGTAGAGCCTGAACGGCTTCGATAGGAGCCTGGTTTATACCATTTAGTCTAGACAGATAAAAACATACCTGCTTTCTGTGCAGACATCCATGGTTGCAGAGCCCAAGTGGTAGAGCTCCTATTTTGGGTGGTTAACTCCATCTAAGGCTAAATACCGGCACGAGACCGATAATCGACAAGCCCCTTAAGGGAAAGTTGAAAGTTGAAAGTTTCTTTATTGACAGATGAGAAAGTCAGTGCATGCTCTGTGCTGCAAAGGGTAATAATCAGAATACTATATAAAATAGGCACGAAACGATGTTTAAGCTCATTTAATTATTTAAAACGGTAAAGCATATTTTGTGAAGAGGACACAATGGACCATCTTAATAAATGTAATTAATTTCAAGCCAGTGTGTTGAATTACCGCAGAAAATCAAAATGCAGAAAGCATATGAAATAAAAGTTACATTGACACGTGGTTCACATGTGTTAGCGTTAAGCTAACCTTAAGCTTAGATATTATACCCTAGCATCATCATATCTTCAGGTGTTTAATTACAAAATAAGGGAGCGCAATGTCTGGTAAAACAAAATCTACATTAACATGCCAGTATAGCTATTAGCTTAATCTAACTGAAACACGTGATAAAAGTTACTAAGCTACATAAGCTAACGTTAGCTCGTTGGTTTCAGCATGTTAGCCAGTCATTGACACGATAAAATACTCCTTTTCAGTTCACTATAAGCTAAATATAGCAACTATACACTTTTGTAACATTAAATAAGAATGTTTGTATCTTACCGGAGGTTATGCTCTTCTTTCTCCTTCGGAAGGCTTGAAGCTGACAGCGACTGAAGAGGGTCCCGGTCAGTGGCGAGCCGTGACCTTTATACCTAGGCCCTCTGACCTCTTCCGTCGGAAAAAATAAATAAAGAGTTATTAAGTCAGTGTATACTTCAGCGGAATATCAAAACGGCCCGGGGTGCAAAACGCATCAATGACAGCGACCCTCTGAAGATCAACCTTGAATGATGGGATAGTAGCCTAAAAGCTTTAGGAATCCAAAGCATAACATAAGTAACCTGTATCAAGATTGAGGCAAAACAAGTGAAATTTGACCTTTTTAGAGGGGTTTAAAAAACTAAACTTTGGCCACATTTGGATACCATCAGCTAAATGAGATAATGTAGTTAATAAATGTATTCTTTGATATGGTTTAGCCTTTCTCAGGCTACAACATGGTTACGTTTATGAATATTATTAAGGAATACAAATCCCTCTTTGCAATGTTTACCAGCCTCCTTAGGCTTTTCAATCACAATCATTCAACTGGAATAAATACAATATTGTTAACATGAAAATATGATTTAATGTTCGTTGTTTAGAGTTATTCTAAGGCTTTACTCATTGGGAACTCGGTATGAGATAGAGCACACTGTTGAGATGTCCAATCTGCCTGTTTTACACACTTTGACCAGCAGGGGGGTTTGTGTTCAAATGAAGCCCGTGATGAAGCCTCATGAGATGAACCCTTTTGCGAACCAATTGGCTGGAAAGTTTCAAAGCTTCATAAGGCTTCATCTCGCCATCACTAGCGGTTAGATCACCGGACGACAGAGTCGGTCTCCGTGTGCACAGACAGGGCTGCTGTTAACGTCTGTACAACGGAACTGTGCCAAAACTACGCCAACCGGCTGCGGAGGGAGACTCCCCCCTTCACTGGAGAACTGCGCTAAAACAGCTGATCACAACGTTCACACTCTGTGGTCACGAACGGCCCGTCCACACAGCGGCGTGCGCTGACGCTTGCCGGCGGGCGTGTCTGAAACTCGACCAACAACCAATCACATGAATCTCCCGCCCCTGACACACAAGCAGCGGTTTGATTGGCTAGAGCTTGTACGCCTCGCCGAGGAGTCAAAAGTTGAACATTGCTCAACTTTTGCAGCGAGCCACGCCAGCTACGCTCCACGTCGCTTCCCACGATGCATTTCCGCTAAAAGTGACGTCACCCCATTCAAAGTGAATGGGGAAGCGTCAACGCACGCCGCTGTGTGGACGGGCCGGAAGTACTCCACTAGCCGCCCCCCCTCTGTCGACTTTCCTGAAGTACTCCCCCGTTGATAGAAATCAACACGTCATGAATTAAGACCCCACGGTTTGATGATTGATAGGTGTGTGGGCTGTCTTTCATTTTGACATGCAGAAAAATGTTATAATAAACATAGATACTGTATGTTAAATGGATATATCCGCCTTCTTCCATTTATCTTTCCATTCCCAACAATATACATAAATAAATGGCATATTTTGGACATAGTTCGAATGGTGATTAATCATGATTAATTAATTTTTAAGCTGTGATTAATCTGATTAAAAATGTAATCGTTTGACAGCCCTAATTAAAATATAAATCAACTAATTATTTATAATGAGGTATAATTATAGTTTAAACTATCCATCAACTTCTAGTGTAATTAAAAGCTCCACCTTTACAAGCTACAACATTAAAGTAAGTGTACTGCATTCATTATTATAATCAAATATAATCTAATGTTATTAGATTACTAAAATGGGCCATTCTGTATTATGAGTATACCTAGAATATAGTTTTATGTTTATGCCATACTTACTTAATTTGAATATAGCCAAAAGGCCTCTTTCTTCTTGCAAAGTATATATGTCAACAACAGTGTGGTAATAGTACTTTAACATAAGGCAAGGCAAGGCAAGTGTATTGATATAACACATTTCAACACAAGGTAATTCAAAGTGCTTTACAAAAATGTAAGACATTAAATTATAAAATGATATCTAAAAACACTCATTTAAAAGCAATGATATAAAATGACATTTAAAAACACTAATTTAAAAGCAAAGATACATGAATAAAAGTTACATAGTGAGATACACACATCTGAAATGTTTAGGTCTGACTCTCAATCATTGCTAACTTTTTAGCAGAAATTGTTTTCTATCACCTCCCTTTCTTTCTACTTTCTTGTTTAACTTGTCCTTTAGTTATTTAAAGTGTTTCATGCTAAACAAACCCCCCTTTGGAAAATTATAATCTGACCCCATGGTACCATAGGTTTCGACGAAACTATTCCTCTTGCTTATTTTTAAATGCACTAGTTAAGTTTACCTTGTCTTTCTAGGACTTTTTTTGTGTCCTCCGCGAACCAGGGTCTTGAAACCAAAACGGCACATGTAGGGGACTTTAACCACCTACGAGGGGACTTTAACCCCAATAATGACTTTAACTCATACTCCAAGGCAATTCAAAGTGCTTTACAAAAATGAAAGACATTAAGAAAATGGCATTAAAAAGCAAATATAATAATAAAAGTACAGTGTTTAAGATATGAATATATCAATTAAAAGCAGCGGCAAAAATAAAAGTCTTCACCCTGGATTTAAAAGTATTCAGAGTTGCAATGGACCGGCAGGTTTCTGGGAGTTTGTTCCAGATATTTGGGGAATAATAACTGAACGCTGCTTCTCCATGTTTAGTTCTGACTCTGGGGACAGAAAGCTGACCAGTCCCTGAAGACCTGAGAGATCTGGATGGTTCATAATTTAGCAGGAGGTCAGAAATGTATTTTGGGCCTAAGCCATTCAAAGCTTTATAAACCAGCAGCAGTATTTTGAAATCAATTCAGAAACTACCCTTTCAATGATTTTTGAACATAAGTCAAAGTAAATTCTCATAAGTAAAAGTAAATTCTCTATGCATAGTAAGAAACTATATCCTATTTGACCAGATTCAGTTCACTATTTGAACAAAATATAATCAACAAATAAGTTATGATTTAGGCTAATATTATGAGTTGGTCTAGGACTTTATTAGTTTCCAGGGTGAGGGACTAATAAAGTCCTAGCATTACATACAGATTTGATGCACATATTTCAAAAATAACGTAGGCCTACATGAATCCATCAATAATAATGAGGGTAATAATTCAACAATATAATATATATCCATCTAAAATGGGCTTCATAATGAGTACTTTTGTTACTATTTCTAATGATTACATCTTTAAACTTTTACTTAGGCTAAGTATATTTGAGAATACAGGACATGTACTTGTACCTTGTTAAATTACTATATTTCTGTCAAAGGGAAGAGATGGGGGCTCCCTCTGCTGGAGGAGCTTGTTATTGTTTTATCAACACAGATCAAATAAACTCAGTAATAGTTTACACATAACTAAAATCCGTGCTGTGCAACAGTCCTGTAGTAAATCCTACTTTCATGAAGGCTTGATATTTCAAGTATTTGTTAAAATAGTTTCAGGGAGGGGCTGATTTGACTGTTCACATTTGACACTATATTTTGATGCTTTTTATTTATTTAAAGGGGACATATCATGCTATATTTGAACAATATATTTTAGGGCCATACCTATATAAAGTATATAAATATAGTTTTCAAAATACCAAACAGATCCTGCATTTTAGCCATGCCTCATTTCGCTCTATTTGCTCTTTCCAGCACTGTTTTTGCAGAGGGCTGATTCTGTGAGCTGCAGCTGACCACGCCCCCCTGCAGGAGAGGGGAGCGTGCTTTGAGATCAGCTGCTGGGCTGTCAGAAGAGGGGGAGAAAAAGAGATCTCCGTCCTCCGTGTTTTATTCTTATAGAAGTAAGAAGAGAAGTGATGGGGCAGAAACCCTCCTTTTTACGCAGCGGTCCAGACATAGACATCAAACTACAACACATATTCAGTTGCCAGTTACTTTGGCATTAGGGCAGGGATATCTAGATACTTTCCAAGGTTTGACATAATGAATTGTGCTACTTTTAAAGCAAGCAACGATGTTTTCAAATCTGTAATCAAAAAGCTCCTCAAAAACGCTATCGAAGCAGTTCCTGCCGTTGCTACGTTAATTCAAACTCAAACAGTAACAACGGACTATTTTTCTTAGCGGATGCATGTCAATTTAAATCAATACAACTATTTTTTAAATCAATACAATCATTTTCTAAATCCATAAAAGCATTTAAATTAATATTGGGAGTCATATCGTTACTTTGTTGAGAATGTGGCCATGTAATAATAATGTGCCTTCATGCCGATCTAGATCCCTCCGCTTCGTGTCGGGCTCCTGATCAGCCTGTCGGTGTTCTTTTCCCCATAATGACCGCGTCGCTGCACATTATCCCTTACATATGATTATATAGAGTCATTATTCATTTGTTTTAAAGTAGGAGGCGCAAACGCTTGCCTTGGGGAGGGAGAAAAAGAGCCACAGCGGAGAATAAACAGAAGGGCAACCATGGCAACCATGCAAGGGAAGTCTTCTTCGCTGCTTTTGTGGCAGACTACAGCGCCACTTACAGGCCTGGCATATGTACTACAGCGTCTCCAGCGCTTTCGAGCGCAATGGCCGGCCGTGGCCCAACCTCTCATTCCCCTGATAGGTGGAGAATTGACCACTAAGCGGAGCACCCCTTTTGTGACGTAGAAAAGAATTCAATTCTGGATCAGTCTGTATCAGATCCGTTACAGCCCCTTTTTTAGAGATTTGGGTATAGAGGAAAAGAGAGAGGATTTTATTTTCTGACACTTGGTGAGTTCCCTGACACACCGGGGACACATATTCATGTATAAAAGACATACAAGAGTGCATTTTGCATGATAGGTCCCCTTTAAATATTTCATTAGGCCATACCAATGGGAATACACTTGTAAGGTTTACATTCTCATTGCATGTTCATTTATCTTCTACCTTTTTTAACACTGATCTTTTGTCTCATAAAGGCTTGCTGACTACAGTACATCTAGCTGAGTTTAATTTATGCATCATATTACTTTCAATAGATTATGGAGAACCAGCCAGGGGTATTTTTGTATGGAGTCATCAGCACTAAATGTGTGAGAAAAGACGATGAGTAGCACATTTAAGGTGTAACATGAAACACTTAATATTTGCTTATGTTAGTTAAAAGTGTCAGCTAACAGCTGTTACTACCTCTGACATTGTGAACTTTCACCCCTCACTGTATGCCGTTTTGGTGATTTATAGCTGAAATATGTCAAGATGTATAAGTTAAACTGGGTTAGAAGAGGGAACTGTAGGCCTTTTGATAGACTATTTTAAAGATCCTGTGTCATGGCCATTTATACTGATCATAATTCCATTGTTGAGGTCTACTAAAATACATTTATAATGTGCAATGTTCCAAACTCACATTGGTTTCTCATACAGCATCTCTGTATAGTATGTGTATTCACTCTGTCCTAAACGGCTTGTTGGATCTCCTGCCCCCCCCCTCCATGTGAGCCCAGTGGCCGTCTGTGTGAGACAGCGAGACACAGCGAAACCCAGCCTGAGACACACACACCCGCAGCCTGGCTGGGAGTTTGTGTCTTCCCAGGCTGAGTTCCGCGGTGTCTCGCCGACCCCACACCAGTGAGCCAGCTCACAGTGTCCCGCTCCTCGCAGCAGCGAGCCTCGCAAAGTCCCGCCAAGTGTGTGTGTGTGTGCAGGGCCGTCCCTGCCCAACTTGGGGCCCCAAGCGACATTGTGAGATGAGCCCCCACCCCAACCGACAGGAGTGAGAATTTTTTTTTTTTCGGAAACAAAGTAGGCTACTTTGCAAATATAATTCCTGTTTATTATCATTATCAACAGTTACTTTTTTATACAGTGAGGTAAATGTGCATGTATGTCATTCAGTATGCGTTTACAGGTGAATACGTCTGCATTTCCTGCCAAATACTAGCCTCAAAAAGATTAAAATATAATTAATGCAAATAAACTACTTCTACTAATAATCATAATCAATTCAATAATATAAATACTATATTATTTTATTATAATATAGTTGTAATATAGTCAAGACAAAACATGCTTATGACATGCTCAAAAACTGATATTTCTTAAATCTGTATTCAAACGTAGTTCCCTCTGTCAGCAATGTACCAACAACTACACACACATTTCTGTCAGTATTTCTCTGTGTTGTTGTTGACATGATGATGACTGTTAGGAGTTAAGGGGAGAGGCTGAGCATCACCATGAAATGTGCAAATTGACATAAAAATTAATGAAAGGGGAAAAAATGCTCCATGTTTTTTAGGCTGTAAACTTTAACTGTTATGTAAGCCAATAGACAGACAGTTTATCTTCCTCCTGTACATTAGCAGATAAAAGGCATCTCATACTTGAATGAATGTTAAATAAAGAATGCTGGAAATAACTGCATCTCCATTAGCCTATATGCTCTGCAGAGACTGCCTTCTTCATGTCGTGAATTGCAGCTGATGTTTTAATATGGCAATTGGCAATTTGACTTATACAACATTCGCAAGTTGTAAATTTGTCTCATACAATAACCCACCTTCGGGTGATGCTCTAGTTTCTTCATGTTTTGTTTTTTTCCCTCTTGCTTGCGCCGCACTGAAACTGTCTTTTCACCGACATCTCTTCACCTGCACTAGTGGCCGTATCAAAGCCGTGATTGGTCAGATGTCGATTCATTGCAACGGTGTCGGGTTACAGACGTGCTCCCCTCGTCACCTCTCACTCTCACGGAGGGTGCGTGGAGAACTGAGCGGAGAACTGCGCAGAGCAGCTGAGGCGCTCTGGGCGGGGCCCCCTGCGCAAGGCGGGGCCCCATGCAGCCTGCGTGATTGGCCTGTAGGGAGGGGCGACCCTGTGTGTGTGTGAGGAAGTCCGCGGATTGGTCCAAACGTAACAGAATATTTAATAGAAAAGCTTTCGTTCGCAGCCATCTTTAATTTGTCTAAGCATTGCCTTGACACCTCCAAAAGGCCACTTCACTGTTGCCAGGGTAACACCTCATAACAGCCAATCGTATTCTAGAACCTTGAGTGATGTCATTGCGCCATTGGCTTTTAAATTCCCTTCGACATTCCAACCAGTTTACAAGTAGGACTAAAACGAATGATTCTTTTCACTCCATACAGACTTGGCGATCGGTCGACACGTACAACACAGCTAGAATTTAGGACCTAAACATACCTTTTTTCCCCATTAAGATTCCAGCATACTGTCTATCTTACGATGTCTTCTTCAGAAAGCATGGCCTCCTGCTCGGATGTATGGGAAACCAATAGCGACTACGATAACATGAGTAAGGCGCTAGAAGCTATCAACGGAAAGTTAAAGTCCTGCCATCTTGAAGTTAACAGTATAAAGAACAAGTTCAACAGCTTTCGGTCTTTGGGGGAGAGATATGACAGCATGCAGGCAGCGGATCAAACTGCAAGGCAAAGATTAGCTTTCATTCAGAAAGAGGTCAAGTCGCTCAGAGAAAGGATCTTAAATAACAGCGATGTTGAAGTCCGGTTTAAAAAGACCTTGGAGCAAACTGCCTCAATGCACGCTCGATGTGAAAAACTAAGTGTAAAAAGCGTTGCCCTGCAAAAACAGCTGGAGGAAATCGACGTGATGAAAGCACAACAGCAAGCTGAATTAGCGGGGCAAACACAGCTCCAAAAAGAAATTGAAGGGTTGCAGGAAGCTCTTATCAATTCTAATGCTTCGGCGGAAACAAAAAAAACACTAATATGGGTAACAGCGGAAACTCAATTTGAAAATAACGTCCTGAGAAGAGAACTTTTTCAACTTAAGAAAAGACAAACTATTTTCAAGGTCCTGGATGACAAATACAACCAAGCAAAGGCAGAGAAACAGGGGATTTGCCTGCAGAACTATACTTTGCGACAGGACATTGAGAAAATGCACAACGAGCTTGAGAATGAGATCGTAATCCAAGAGATGCTGGACAGAATGAACGCCTCAAAGAAAGAAGAGCGCCGTCAAAATGAGGCCTTACAGAGAGAAAAAGTCCAGCTTGAAAAGAGGCTTCTGCCACTCAAAGGTTTGAAGGAATCATTCAATCTCGCCAACGCTGAGACCGACTCCATCCTCCAGAAAAATGAGGCTTTGAGAGAAAATATCAAAGATTTATGCCAAGAGCTTCAAAAGGAAAACGCCGCACAGGAGAAATTGGACGAAATGAAAAAATCAAAACAAGCCATGTGTCTTCAAAATGCCACCCTGCAACAGGAAGCCTCAACGCTCAAAGAGAAGCTCCAGGTTTTGGAAGATTTAGAAGAGTCTTATCAGGAAGAACTAGTTCAGAAAGAGGCCTTCTCGCAAAAGAATAACCTGTTGCGGAATAGGATTGAGGATTTGACCAAAGCAGTCCAAAATAAACAAGGTTTGCACGAAGACTACGAGGCGATGAGAACATCTATAGATGCCATGAGCAGCGAGAAAGTCACCCTGCAACAACAACTCCAGGATCTTAACAAACAGCAAGAGGGTCTTAAGATCTTGGAGGCCTTGCACAGAGAAGCATCCGACCGTGTGGATGTACTGCAGGGGGGAAATGTATCTTTGCAACAGAGCATCAATGACGTCAACGAGCAGATCAGGATGAGACTACACTTTAAGGGAGAGTTTGAACACCTTGAAGCCTCTGAGGAACCCCTCCAGGCAGAGAAAAGCGCGCTGAGTAAAACTCTCACTGAAGTCCAGGAAAAATGTCTAAGTCAATCTGATTGGCAGCAAAAATACACAATTCAGAAGGGACTGAAGGACACCCTGCAGACAGAGATTGAAAAGGCAGCGGAGGACATCACGTTTTTTCAAGACAAGCTCAGAGCTCAAGATGAGTTTGAAGCTGAGTACAAATCGATGAAGGCATTGAAAAAAGTTGCCTCAAAGCAGAATAACAATCTGCGCAAACATCTGAACGACGTGCAGAAAAAATGCGGAAGCGAACACACTCTGCAGGGGAAGATCAGCGCCGTTCAGGAAGAAACCAGGACTCTCCAAAGCCAGAATCAAGAGCAACAAGATCAGATCAAAACTCTCACAGACATGCTCGGTTTGTACGATTCCCTGAGAGCCGGAAACAGCGCCACGACACAGGAGGGGGAGAACCTTCTGGAAGACCTCCGAAAGATCACAAAGGCAGTGAAGAGGAGAGCCCGGGAGGCAAGGAGACGAGGCGGCACATAACAGCAGATCCTCATCTTTAGCTATTAGTGTCAGGAAAGGGTTAACACCGGGAGCTCCGGGTTTTTCCCGAACTTACAAATTTTCTTAATTTGGTAATGTCAAAAAAATGTACTTTCTTAAGTTGGTAATTATTTTCTTGCATGTAATAGTGTAGTTGCCAGCATAATGAACCCCATTGTGAAAATGTAGAAATGTCCGGTAGGGTCAAGCACATAGAAACTGCCATCTATGCTAACTTGCATATGTTAAAAATGATCACAATTGTCAGTTTGAACAAGAAAGTAGCATTAAAGAATCTTTTTTGGAGGGAGGGGGGATAAAGAAGTAAGAAGGGTGTGAGGAAGATGAACAGGTGGTGTAATTTATCTTCTTCTCAAAGTAGTTAGCAAGTGAGGAAGGAACTGAGGGACGGGGGATCAAGAAGGGGGGAGAATATTGAGTGAATTGTTGTTAATGTTTCCAAACTATGTCATTGTAATGTGTCATTGTGTGATTTGAAAGGCGCTTTGAAATACAATGTATTACTATTATTAATATTAATATCATGTCTAAGACTTTTGTGAAACTTGGCTTAACACATTATTTAAGAAAATAATTTGGAATCACGTGTGAAAAAATAAAAGCAAAAATATATTCCCAACATTTTTTTTCATCATGTTTATGACTCATTTTTGAGAATTGCCTGCACACAGGAAATGAGTCGGTATCACAGATGTGAAAAGTAAACATAAAATACATATTAACATCATAATTCTGTTATTATTTATTTTATTACTACCCGGCATCTAAATGACCCCACATATGATTATTGTAACTACTGTATGTAGAATATCATAATGCACATTTAGTTAAATTAGTTGGTGTCAGTTACAAATAAGAAATACATATAAGCCTGTATGGTATTTTGCCTCATATTTTAGTTTTTTATTAGAGTTTTTTCTTTGATATTTATTGCCAGCTTAAATCTGATTCAGTCTTTACTTGGATGTCAATAGATGACACATCTTTCTTTACATTTTGTCAAGCTACAGAAGTCGCTGTGCTTTTGAACTCCCTAAAAATACGTCTTAACATGTCTCAGTTTTAACCCACATTGTCTGTAGTCTGGTGGGCACCCCTGCGTGATACGTTAAGTACAGGAAGTAATATTCTGAGCTTCATGTACTTTACTTAGTATTTTCCTTTTCTGCCAGTCATCTCCGTGAGGTATATTGCACTATTTTCTGTAATACATGTATCTCACAGCTTTAGTTACTTTGCTGGTTCAGATTAAATTAATGCTGTCAAAATGATCGCGTTAACGGCGGTAATTCATTTTTGGAATTAATTGCGTTAAAATTAGTGCTGTCAAAATTATCACGTTAACGGCGGTAATTAATTTTTTGAATTAATTGCGTTAAAATATTTAACGCATGTAACGCATGCAGAATGGCCCGCCCCATACGTGCCACCAGTGGCAGCGCCAGGGTATGGCTGGGGTAGGCTACACCCATACCAAGAAATGGCTTCGCCCCACCATGAAAAATGATGTTAAAGTAAGCAAAATAAAGTCTGCCAACTCGCGGAGTAAATTGCACAGACAGCAGTTAGTAAGATTGATTTCAGTAGCCACGGTTTTGAAAACTTTTGTCACGTAGTGATCGTCTTCTCAATAGAACATCTTTGATAACGGCGTGGTGTTGTTGCAGGAAGTCCCGACGGAGAATACTCTTGCTGTAGTACAGGGCAGAGCCATATAATAGTAATAATATGGCTCTGGTACAGGGGTGCAACTGGTACGCAGGTTATGTGCGTAATCTGAAATGCGTACCGTCACTTGTGTCACAAAGCGCATTTGCGTACCGACGTACTTGTGAAGCTTTTCCAGAAGGCGGTTAGTAGTGATGTTACGTATTGCGCCGAGGCCTCGGAGCGTGTGTCGAGTAATCCCCGAAGCTTTTTGTGAAGCATGTTTCGAGGCTTGTATCGTTTTGGGCCAGTGACGTCATCGATGACAAACGAAGCCTCGCTGCCTGTCGATACCACGTGACTGCTTCACGAAGCGATTCAGATCGGTTGAACCGTTGAACCACAACGCTCATAATACCCATGGATGTATAATAAGAATCACATTATCCTTCCTGTCCCGGTGACACGATGGAATCACGAGAGACCCTCACTTACATAGGTTGGAACATGTCAATAAGTAGCCTATAAATGGATGCAAGCAAAAATAAATGTAGGAATAAAAACATAAACAAATAAATACAGGAATACATATGTGTCAATGTTTTCAGGAAGATTTAATGTGTGTGCTGTGGCTCAGCTGGAAAGCAGTTGACTCACGACGGCAGGGTCCCTGGTTCAATGACTGCCCAATACGTATTTGTTGTTGTTTATAAAAGCTACAGCTAAATGAGATAATGTAGTTAATAAATGTATTCTTTGATATGGTTTAGCCTTTCTCAGGCTACAACATGGTTACGTTTATGAATATTATTAAGGAATACAAATCCCTCTTTGCAATGTTTACCAGACTCCCTAGGCTTTTCAATCACAATCATTCAACAACTGAGGACACAAATACAGCCGTAAGAAATTGAGTGCACTTTTTTTAGACAAATTGTCTTGGAGTTAAGTTGCATTACTTATTTGAAATAAATTGGCTCAAGGAGCTTTTAACATGACATTTTATTGTTGGAGGTCAGTTCCTCAATTAGGTTAATGTTAGTTCCTGTGTTTTTGTCCAACTAGTTCATCAGATGTTCTACCTCAGTGCTGAGTGGCTGCTCAGACTGTGGGGGTGCATTGGGGGAGAGGGATCACTCTGGAGGAGACCTTAGCTCTCTCCAGTCACCCCACCCCACCATCACTGTAGCCACTTTATTCCCCAGCAGGGAGGAGGGGGTGCCCCAGTACCTGAACATACCACCTCCCCTTTCAGGGTCGCCACTTTTTGCTCCGCAGCATGGCGGAGCCTCAGCTGCCCTCCAGCAGCTGGAAGCAGTGCCATAAGACCTGTAGCCCTCGGGCGTACAAAGCCAGGCGGGCCACCGCGACATCCAAGATGGAATACTGCAAATAAAAAAAAAACACATTTACACAAATCAGAAAACTATTAACGACCATTTAGACCAGTGATTCTTGAGACATGGGGCTGCACCCTCCTAAGGAAACCCCAGTGCCACCCCTGAAATTGAAGATGTTTTTTTTTAAATATAAAGCGCAAAATCACAACTGAAGTACAGCCAGCAAGCACAGCCAGCTACATGAGTGATACTCATGGCCTGTCAGGAGAGGAAGAGGGATGCTCCCTTTATTATAGAGTCGTTATCACATCTTTTTAAAGCTCATTATGACATGCCTTAGTTGAATTCGCGATTCTGATTGCTCAATTCAGAACACGCGACACGTTGTTAATCCAGAACAGACAGACCGCTGTCAAGGATATATTGACCGTTGTTAAGGACGCTCACATCTGCACAAAGAACTCCGATCGATTGAACTGAATACAGTAAAGTTTGGCTTTTCGAACTGACGAGACAAGAGCGACAACAAAACAGCGGAGAAGTAACGGGCAGAAACCTTCCTTTTTACACAGCGGTCCAAATGGACATCAAGCGGAAACACATTCAGTTGCCAGTTACTTTGGCATTAGGGCAGGGATATCTAGATACTTTCCAAGGTTTGACATAATGAATTGTGCTGCTTTTAAACCAAGCAACGATGTTTTCAAATCTGTAATCAAAAAGCTCCACTTTCCTGCCGTTGCTACATATTTCAAACGGTAACAACGGACTATTTTTCTTTGCGGATGTATGGCCATTTAAATAAATACAACTATTTTTTAAATTAATAAAAACATTTTCTAAATCCATAACAGCATTTAAATTAATATTGGAAGTCATATCGTTACTTTGTTGAGAATGTGGCCATGTAATAAGCAGGATAATGTGCAGCGACTTCATGCAGATCTAGATGCCTCCGCTACGCGTCGGGCTCCTGATCTGCCTGTCGGGTGTTCTTTTCCCCATAATGACCGCCTTGCTGCACATTATCCCTACATAAATACTTTCGTCATTTAAATGTTTTACTTACAATGATGAAGAGTTGGCCCTCTCCCCGGAAACACAACTACATTAACATGCCATTATAGCTATTAATTTAAGCTAACTGAACCACGTGATAACAGTTACTAGCTACATAAACTAACGTTAGCTCGTTGGTTTCAGCATGTCAGCCAGTAATTGACATGAGAAAATACTTATTTTCAGTTCACTATAAGCTAAATATAGCAAATATACACTTTTGTGACATTAAATAAGATTATGTTAAGTTTACCGGAGGTTATGCTCTTCCTTCTCCTTCGGAAGGTTTGAAGCCGAAAGAGACTGAAGGGAGGGTCATGTCCGTTTATATAGAATATAATCTGATGAATGTAAAAACAATGAAGCTCAACAGACAGAGTCAGACAGGTTGAAGCTAAACTAACAGCCAATCACATGACGGTATTTTCCTCCAGAACATCGACTCAGCCAATCTGGAGCGGGTGAAATACCGCGAGGCTGTTTTCAATAACTATCAAGATTATTACCATCACTTGTTTGTCTCCTCTGTCCTCAGTGGGTTCCTCGAGGGTTCAGTTATCTGTTAATTGTTGTATTTTGAACACTAGATGGCGCAGTGGGGCAACAGCATATCATTGATGTCCCTGGTACAGGTGTGTGAATTGGGACTGGAAGAACAAACTGTTTTCTGACCATGTCGCCGAGCACAAAATAAAATGGTATTAAAAGCAAAAAACGTCGTCGTCAATGGAAATCACACTCGTCCAACTAATTTACCCAGTTTGGCAAATCCCTCTTGATATGGAGTGGCAATAGTCACCACATTTAGGACAATGAATATATGGCAATCTACCCTTAAAGTGGAGAGCTGTGCAGACATGTGTGCAACATGCAGAGAGCTTAGCCTGAACATGGCTCACAGTATTAAAAAAAATATGTTGTTCACATGATGTACATTAATGTAATGTTATTATGGGGTGGATACCAGTCACTGTCTGTCAGTGGGGGTCCTGGCCTTGTTGATGAAATGAAGTCCATTTATTTAAACAATATGAAGACACTTGAGCTTTTGGCTTAGAATAATAAGCTTTTTCAAACTGCATTATAAATTGGGAAAGCAATATGTCGACAGTTATTAATACTTACCCTTATCTTATCATTGCTTTTATAAAAAACTGCTCTCCTGGAGTGGCTTCTTCTGCTTTCTCCTTAGTTTCTCCTGAGTTCCACTGAACTCCAGCCAGACTCAAAGCATCCTGTGGTGAGTGTTTTACTTTCAGGAAGGATAGAAGTTCTATGTTTACCTGGAAATTGCATTAAATTCCGTTTGACCGTTTTGTAGGTACATTGAAGAATACATGAGACTAAGGAAATAAAGTGATGTGCAGTAGAGCGATATTTATTTACTATGAGGAGGACATGTGCACCCGATGTAATAAAAATAACTGAATTATGCGCCAACATTTTGGTATTTGTGAAATGTCTTACATTAAACCCCGAGGTAAAAGTAGAAGCCCTGGAGCTATGAGCTGCACACGGCTCTGATACAAGGATGTGTTAGAGATCTACAGCCGTGGCCAAACGTTTTGAGAATGACACAAATACACATTTTCACAAAGTCGGCCGTCTCAGTTTTGATGGTGGCAATGTGCATATACTGCAGCATGTTATGAAGAGTGATTAGATGAATAGAAATTTATTTCAACATCCCTCTTTGCTATGAAAATGAACTTAATCCTGAAAAAGGTTCAATTGTTGTGAAGAAGGCTTCAGGGCGCTCAAGAAAGTCCAGCAAGCACCAGGACCGTCTCCTAGTTGATCAGGAGCAGGACCGGAGCACCAGCAGAGCACTGTTTGATCAGGAATAGCAGCCGGTGTGAGAGCATCTGCACACAGTGAGGAGAAGACTTTGGAGGATGGCCTAGTTTCAAGAAGGGGAGCAACGAAGCCCCTTCTCTCCAGGAAAAACACCAGGGACAGATATTCTGCAAAAGGTACAGGGACTGGACAGCTGAGGACTGGGGTAAGGTCATTTTATCTGAATCCCATTTCATCCCATGTGGGAAGTGCAAAAAAAAGCTTGTCCGGAGAACTAAAGTTAACGCTACCATCACTCCTGTCATTCCAACAGTAAAGCATCCTGAAACCATTCATGGGGTTGCCACTGTATTTAAATCTATTTGGCATTGCAGAGACAAAGTAGCAGGAAATCACTCTTAAAAGTTTAGTATTAGTCAAAGACCACATTACTGACGTCTGAAACAGGTTACCTGTGCTTCAGTTTGATCTTTAAGCTAGACATGATAGTGAGATTAAAGGACAATTTCAACCTGATTTTTCAAAAAGAACTCATGCATTTTTTCATTTAAAGGTGGGGTAGGTAAGTTTGAGAAACCCGCTCGAGATCGCCAGATTTTGAAAATACTCAACTGGAGAAAATCTGCCACTTCCTCAGAGCCCCTCCTCCAACACACACGAACCATGACCAATGAGGGCACGAGATAAGTTTGTGCCCCGATGGAAGGCTGACAGGCAGGTAGGCCATCCAATCCGTTTAGCCGGGCCGGCTCAGATGATTGGTTGTACTTTTTACAGTATTACGGCTTCTACAGATGACATTTTTTTATGGATTTTTTGTCAAAGCACTTCAGATATTCTTTGCTATCGGGATGTTAAGAGCATTCCATGGAATATAACAAAAAGTGTATCTCGAGCCGGTTTCTGAAACTTACCTACCCCCCCCCTTAAAACCAAGCCCTCAGAATGTGCTGTGTCTGGAAGTATTTTATCATTTTTAATGTTATGTATTAACTTTTTGAACTAAGCATTGGATGCTTGTTGCACCACAAGTGTTGTGCAACGTATTCATCACAAACTCCAAATGTCCTTCACATGTGTAATACAAGAATATCAATAAAGGGATTCTCAAAATGGTTCCGTGTAAGATGTTTATTTCAACAATTGTTCTGGAGAAAAACCTTTCAGCTGAACAGTTTGTAAGAAATCCTTCACAGAGAACTCAGACTGTACTCATATAGCACTTTGTCCAGTCGCTACGTCCTCCTTCACCGTCTTCCTGCTGCCTTCAACGCACTGCACCTGAGAATACAAAGAAACTACATTTAGTGAAATTCAAACACTTGTTCTGAGGTCATTATCTAAGATCTGATCTCAGTCCCATATCCGCGAGTTTCATCCAACAGTCCTCTTGTTTTAAATTCATCATAGATCAGGAATGTATGAAATGATGCAGACACATCTCCTTACATACCTCACAGCAGGAACATGGAGCCTCTGCATCCCAAGGACATCGGATTAGATCTCATGGGCAGATTGATGCCTGCAGGAAGAGAACAGCATTAAAAGAACTGTGGCTGCGCAGTAAGCATTTCTACATGATGAGGTGAGGATCTGTTGGACAGTTGAGTGGCTGCTGATGGCATAAGAGGCCAGAACAGTCAAAGACCGACCTTTTATCTGGCATGCACTTGGAGAACCCTAGAGCTACAGACAAGCCCCGGTCCTTAGGATAGCATGCTGCGAATAGCTCATTTTATACAAGATATTTTAAATTACCTTGAAGTGAGACATCCTCATGAAGTCACGGCAGCATCAGGATCAGTGCCTCGTGCTCAGCCACCATGGTCGCCTTAAGAAAGATGCAGAAACTGAGTTTAAATGAAACACCTTTTATTTAAAGTGGCTTAGTTGTTAGCAAAAGTGGCTCAGTTATCTAAGTTGTCTCAATCAGATCTAATCAGTGAGGGCAAGTTTGTCATCACAGCCACTTTTAATAGTTGAAATATAACTCAGATGTTCTACCTCAGGCTGTGGGGGTGCATTGGGGGAGGGATCACTCTGGAGGAGACCTTAGCCCTCTCCGGTCACCCTGCTCGGTTCCTGCCCCGCCCTGCCATCACTGTAGCCACTTTATTCCCCAGCAGGGAGGAGGGGGTGCCCCAGTACCTGAACAGGGCATGGGAGATCAGACGAGCTCCAACCTGAAGAAGAAAAGGGCATTGGGCTCAATGACCAACAGAGCTTTGGGGGAGGTACCATGAGGAATGGAATACTCAGGAGGACCATCAGGACCGGAAGTATCAACACAGAGATTCAGGGGATTGACAGATTTGGTAAAAACATCATTGGTCCCAGAGTAATGTATATACAGTGAACACATTGCACTTTAACTCACCACTTCTCAGAGTAAAGCTGGGGCCACCTTGCAGCGCAGGAGTCGATATTCATATAACTCAGAAAGTATCTGCATTTCACTTCTTAATGTTTCACAGACCTGCAGAAAGATGGAGCACAGCAATTAGCACAGAAGACATTTTAAACACATAAAGCTTATGATTTAGTCCCAAATGTCCTTCCCCTTAATTACATTACATTGCATTTAGCTGACGCTTTTATCCAAAGCGACTTACAATAAGTACATTCGACCAGGAAGACACAACCTTGAGGAAAACAGAATCATATAAGAACATCAGGTTTCAAAGAGCCAATCGTTTCAAGTGCTACTCAACTGGCTAAGCCAGTCCTATATTAGTATATAAGTGCTCTGTTAGCAGTTCTTTGTTAGTCATTCTATCGCTCGAAGTGGAGTCGAAAGAGATGAGTTTTCAGTCTGCGCCGGAAGGTGTGTAAGCTTTCTGCGGTCCTGATTTCAATGGGGAGCTCATTCCACCATTTTGGAGCCAGGATAGCAAACCCACGTGTTTTTGCTGATGGGAACTTGGGTCCCCCTCGCAGCGAGGGTGCAGCGAGTCGATTGGCTGATGCAGAGCGTAGTGCACGTGCTGGGGTGTACGGTTTAACCATGTCCTGGATGTAGGAAGGGCCAGATCCATTCGCAGCATGGTACGCAAGTACCAGTGTCTTGAAGTGGATTCTAGCAGTTACCGGAAGCCAGTGGAGGGAGCGGAGGAGCGGCGTGGTGTGGGAACATTTTGGAAGGTTGAAGACCAGACGAGCCGCTGCATTCTGGATGAGCTGCAGAGGTCGGATGGCACATGCAGGTAGACCAGCCAGGAGGGAGTTGCAGTAGTCTAGGCGTGAGGTGACGAGAGCCTGGACCAGAACCTGCGTCGATTTCTGGGTCAGCTGTGGGCGTATCTTCCTGATGTTGAAAAGCGTGTATCTGCAGCAGCGGGTTGTAGCAGCGATGTTTGCAGTAAACGACAGGTTGTTATCTAGGATCACACCCAGATTCCTTGCAGTCTGAGTCGGGGAAACAACAGAGGGGCCGATGTTGATAGTTAGGTCAAGAGAGGGACAATCTTTTCCCGGAAGGAAAAGCACTTCAGTTTTGTCAAGGTTGAGCTTGAGATGATGAGCGGACATCCACTGAGAGATGTCAGCTAAACAAGCAGAGATGCGTGCGACGACCTGGGTCTCTGAGCGGGGAAAGGACAGAATTAATTGGGTGTCGTCAGCGTAGCAGTGGTATGAAAAACCATGCGGGCTAATGATAGATCCGAGCGAGTTTGTGTACAGGGAGAAGAGGAGAGGACCAAGAACAGAGCCCTGAGGGACCCCTGTAGTTAATTGACAAGGGTCGGACTCGGACCCTCTCCAAGTTACCCTGTAGGTGCGGTCTTTGAGGTATGAGGTGAGGAGGGAAAGTGCAGAGCCTGAAACTCCAAGTTCATGGAGAGTGCGAAGGAGGATCTGATGATTCACCGTGTCGAATGCAGCAGACAGGTCCAACAGGATGAGGACAGAGGAGAGGGAGGCTGCTTTAGCAGTGTGCAGTTCCTCAGTGACAGCAATGAGAGCAGTTTCTGTGGAGTGGCCTGCCTTGAAACCAGACTGGTGCGGATCCAGAAGGTTGTTCTGATGGAGATAGCAGGAGAGTTGTTTAAAGACAGCGCGTTCAAGTGTTTTAGACAGGAACGGGAGGAGAGAGACAGGCCTGTAGTTTATAACATCAGACGGGTTGAGAGTGGGTTTCTTCAGGAGAGGGTTTACTCTCGCCTCCTTGAGAGTGTGTGGAAAGTGACCAGAAGTTAGAGAAGTGTTGATGAAATGGGTGAGAAACGGTAGAATATCAGGAGCGATAGTCTGAAGGAGGTTTGAAGGGATAGGGTCCAGAGGACAGGTGGTAGGGCGGGCAGAGGTAATGAGGGTAAGAACCTCACTTGGAGAGAGAGGGGAAAAGGAGGTTAGTGTGCCGGTTGAAGGTGGCTCAGGTGATCCGGCGGTGAGTAGGGGTGAGTCAGAAAAAGAAGAGCGAATGTCGTAAACCTTTTTTTCAAAGTGGTTAACAAAGTCGCTTGACAGAAGGGAGGAGGGGGAAGGGGCTTTGGGGGGGTCCAAGAGGGTGGAGAAGATGGAAAATAGTTTTTTAGGATTGGAATAGGAAGATTGGATCTTATCTTGAAAGAAAGTGCTTTTTGCCTGAGAGATGGAAGCAGAGAAAGAGGAGAGGAGAGCCTGATAGGTTAGGAGGTCGTCACGGTGCTTGGATTTCCACCATTTCCGCTCTGCTGCCCTAAGGACGGTTCTATTAGCACGCAGTGCGTCATTGAGCCAGGGAGCAGGAGGGGACTGACGAGCCTGCCGAGATGTGAGAGGACAGAGAGAGTCCAGAGAGGATGAGAGAGTAGAGAGGAGAGTTTCTGCAGCAGAGTTTGGAGGCAGGAGTTGGAACGAGTCAGAGGAAGGGAGGGCTGAGAGCACCGAGGAGGCAAAGGTAGAGGGGGAGAGGGAACGGAGGTTACGGCGGACAAGTGCAGGATGAGAAGAGATTAGTTTGTTATGTTTGGAAAGGGGTAAAGAGAATGAAATGAAGAAGTGATCGGAGGTGTGGAGCGGGTTTACAGAGAGGTTAGAAGTAGCGCAGTTCCTTGAGAATATGAGATCGAGGACATTGCCAGCTTTATGAGTCGGTGGGGACGGAGACAGTGAGAAAGCAAAGGTGGTTAACAGAGATGTTAGTTTGTCTATCTTCCCCGTCTGGAGGTTGAAGTCTCCGAGAAGTACAGCGGGAGGGCCAGTTTCAGGGATGTGTGAGAGGAGATTATCTAATTCATCCAAGAAGTCCCCCAAGGCTCCTGGTGGACGGTAGAGAACAACAATGGTCAGTTGTATAGGATGGGTCACAGTGACGGCATGGAATTCAAAGGTGGAAGGAGTGAAGTTAGGTAGCTTGAAGAGGGAAAAGCTCCATTTGGGAGAGAGCAGGAGACCAGTGCCGCCTCCTCTGCCAGTGGGTCTGGGTGTATGGGAGAAGGAATATGCTGAGGAGAGAGCTGCCCTTAATGTTGCTGAAACAGTTAATATTTAAACTGATCAGCGACCGTCGGTGGAAGTCTTCTCGGCATCCAGTGGACCGCTCTAAGCTACAGTAGAGCCTGAACGGCTTTGATAGGAGCCTGGTTTATACTATTTAGTCTAGACAGAGATAAAAACATACCTGCTTTCTGTGCAGACATCCAGGGCTGCAGAGCCCAAGTGGTAGAGCTCCTATTTTGGGTGGTTAACTCCATCTAAGGCTAAATACCGGCACGAGACCGATAATCGCCAAGCACCTTATGGGAAAGTTGAAAAGACCTCATC
Organism: Pseudochaenichthys georgianus; assembly: GCF_902827115.2. Lineage (NCBI taxonomy): Eukaryota > Metazoa > Chordata > Actinopteri > Perciformes > Channichthyidae > Pseudochaenichthys > Pseudochaenichthys georgianus. The sequence continues at coordinate 29,565,041 of NC_047513.1, read as the reverse complement.
ATTGACAGATGAGAAAGTCAGTGCATGCTCTGTGCTGCAAAGGGTAATAATCAGAATACTATAAATAAAATAGGCACGAAACGATGTTTAAGCTCATTTAATTATTTCAAACGGTAAAGCATATTTTGTCAAGAGGACACAATGGACCATCTTAATAAATGTAATTAATTTCAAGCCAGTGTGTTGAATTACCGCAGAAAATCAAAATGCAGAAAGCATATGAAATAAAAGTTACATTGACATGTGGTTCACATGTGTTAGCGTTAAGCTAACCTTAGATATTATACCCTAGCATCATCATATCTTCAGGTGTTTAATTACAAAATAAGGGAGCGCAATGTCTGGTAAAACAAAATCTACATTAACATGCCAGTATAGCTATTAGCTTAATCTAACTGAAACACGTGATAAAAGTTACTAAGCTACATAAGCTAACGTTAGCTCGTTGGTTTCAGCATGTTAGCCAGTCATTGACAAGATAAAATACTCCTTTTCAGTTCACTATAAGCTAAATGTAGCAACTATACACTTTTGTAACATTAAATAAGAATGTTTGTATCTTACCGGAGGTTATGCTCTTCTTTCTCCTTCGGAAGGCTTGAAGCTGACAGCGACTGAAGAGGGTCCCGGTCAGTGGCGAGCCGTGACCTTTATACCTAGGCCCTCTGACCTCTTCCGTCGGAAAAAATAAATAAAGAGTTATTAAGTCACAGTGTATACTTCAGCGGAATATCAAAACGGCCCGGGGTGCAAAACGCATCAATGACAGCGACCCTCTGAAGACCAACCTTGAATGATGGGATAGTAGCCTAAAAGCTTTAGGAATCCAAAGCATAACATAAGTAACCTGCATCAAGATTGAGGCAAAACAAGTGAAATTTGACCTTTTTAGAGGGGTTTAAAAAACTAAACTTTGGCCACATTTGGATACCATCAGTGCCATTTTACCTTTTTTATAAAAGGTACCAGACTGTAAAAAAAGATATTACATTGAATTATCACTATAGGTATTCATTCCATCCAAATACAAGTGTTTAAAATAAATAAATAATGTTTTGTGTGTGTTGGCTTTACATGTTTATCACCCGACTGACACTTAGGAACGATAGGAGTCACATATTCACAGAATGTAGAGCATGTTCTTTGTAGCCCGTTATAGTTGAAATATAACTCAGATGTTCTACCTCAGACGGTGGGGGTGCATTGGGGGAGGGATCACTCTGGAGGAGACCTTAGCCCTCTCCGGTCACCCTGCTCGGTTCCTGCCCCGCCATCACTGTAGCCACTTTATTCCCCAGCAGGGAGGAGGGGGTGCCCCAGTACCTGAACAGGGCATGGGAGATCAGACGAGCTCCAACCTGAAGAAGAAAAGGGCATTAGGCTCAATGACCAACAGAGCTTTGGGGGAGGTACCATGAGGAATGGAATACTCAGGAGGACCATCAGGACCGGAAGTATCAACACAGAGATTCAGGGGATTGACAGATTTGGTAAAAACATCATTGGTCCCAGAGTAATGTATATACAGTGAACACATTGCACTTTAACTCACCACTTCTCAGAGTAAAGCTGGGGCCACCTTGCAGCGCAGGAGTCGATATTCATATAACTCAGAAAGTATCTGCATTTCACTTCTTAATGTTTCACAGACCTGCAGAAAGATGGAGCACAGCAATTAGCACAGAAGACATTTTAAACACATAAAGCTTATGATTTAGTCCCAAATGTCCTTCCCCTTAATGTTGCTGGAACAGTTAATATTTAAACTGATCAGCGACCGTCGGTGGAAGTCTTCTTCTCGGCATCCAGTGGACCGCTCTAAGCTACAGTAGAGCCTGAACGGCTTTGATAGGAGCCTGGTTTATACTATTTAGTCTAGACAGAGATAAAAACATACCTGCTTTCTGTGCAGACATCCATGGTTGCAGAGCCCAAGTGGTAGAGCTCCTATTTTGGGTGGTTAACTCCATCTAAGGCTAAATACCGGCACGAGACCGATAATCGCCAAGCACCTTATGGGAAAGTTGAAAAGACCTGGAGAAGAGTTTTTTTTCAACTCCTGAATGAATCTCGTACTCCTGCAGCCGAGTCGATATTCAGCCAGAGCCACCACGCGAGTGGAGAATCTCTCAATGTTGATCAGATCAATGGGGAGATGTCCATACCTGAATGATAGATTAAGAAAAGGTGTTCCGCAGAGGTTTACTACCATTGCATGAACCGTGTTGTGCAGTAGGTTGAACACAACCAAAGACATTTCACCGAGTCATCGCATTTCTGTTTGTTTCTCCCGACAGGATCCGCAGAGAGGACGGTGTTCCTTCACTACAGGTTTATGAGAGATTCAATGTGCCCCCCTGTGTTAATCACCAAGGACATTTATTAGTCCAGGGTGGGCAAATAGGGGGCATGGTGTGTGTTCAAGTTTTAAATGCATGTGACGTGCACAGATGCCAACGTAGTAAAGATTAAATGAAACCCTGGCATGGCGACTATTGGAAGTCCGTACTTCAACCAAATGGCTCGATCTTCTGCGATCCTGGTCCGTTCTCCTGTAGCAGCTCCACGTCTCCACATTCTAAAACGCGGAGTCCCTCCACCTTGATTTTTTTGTCATGGAAAGAAGCTACAGAACATAAACATACAATTCAGTCATTGTTGCATGGTGTTGCCAGATGTTTAGTAAAATACTAGCCATATAGGGTGCATGAGTAAAACAGTACTTTACTCACCTCTACCTCCGTGAAGGCTGTGGAGTCGAAGGAGAAACCGTGGTTCGGGGCATTTTTGCCAGCAGATGGCTCACCTGAATGAACATCCGTTATGGAACCAGATTGGACTCCCTCCAGAGGCAAACCTGGCTCTGCCCCTCATCCTGCAAAAACAGAACGGGCTACATAAGTAGTGCTTAGTCACAGGTACAATGTGATTTAGGCAGACACTTCCCAGAGCATTTCAATTGCACTGGAGTGATAAAATAAATGTTTTTTGTTGTTTTTTTACAGAGTATAAATCAGTTGTTGGACATCATTTCCACTTTACCCTACCTCCTTTAGTGGCACTGGTAGTTCTGAGCCCATCTGATGTTTTAGAATTGGCTCAATCTAAATGTTGCAGGTAAAGGGGGAACACATAGATATATTATGCACATGTCTCTGGAATTGTAACTTATACCAGGGATGCAAACTCATCAGGTATGGAAAAGGTGACGAGGATCCGAGCCCCCCGACCCCACGGAATATCGGCTTTAAAAAGAGGAATAACAGAGGATTTTAGCAGTCAGAACAACTAAAGCAGCAGTGTTAATAATAACAGAAACGCTAAAGAGTCACATCTAATAGAAATATATAAAAGCATTTATTTTAATTGTGTAGCAGTCAGTTTATAATTTTGGCAGCACTGTTGAGCATTTTGAAAATGTATTTTCAAGCCTCTGTGCAAGGCTGAGTCTTTCTATCTTTATGGCATCTGGTGTAAAGTAACTAGGTTCATAAACTCAACAAGTACTATACTTGGGTACTTTTGAGATACTTGTACTTTATTGAAGTATTTAAATGTTTTGCTACTTTGTTCTTCTACTCCACTACAGTTCAGAGGTACATGGTGTACTTCTACTCCACTACATGTATTTAATACCTTTAGTTACTTTACAGATCTGGATGAATGATGTGAAATATAACCAAGTGTTAAATTAGACTTTAGTTCCACCTGGAGTAAATCCACCAGCTACCCTGCAGTATACAAAGTACTTCAGACTAGCTGCACCTTTACCAGCTTTGAGAACACTTTAATGATCAATCATCATAAAACATATCATATATATTATTCTGAAATGGACCAATCTGCACAACGACTACTTTTACTGTCGCTACTTTAATACTTTTACTTGAGGAACATTTTGAATGCAGTACTTTTACTGTAACATAGTATTCCTACACTCTGGTGCTTCTACTCAAGTACAATATCTATACCACCTCCGTTTATAGCCTATGAAAAAAAAACTATTAGAAAACGAAGGCTAAAGCTAACGTTAGCAGATAGTGACAATGTATGCTAGTTAGCTAGCTCAACAATTCCTTAAATAATATTGCGACAGAAACATTTTACAGTTCACATCACGCTCTGCGCTCCGACAGGGAGCTCTGCTCTGAACACCTGAACGGCCTGTTCTAACAGCTGTTCACCAGCGGTCCAGTCTGTGCCACAGTGACTCCGGCGCACACAGTTAATATTAACGAACGCACCCGTAGGTAATGTAGCTGCTGAAGCTAGACCATCTTCGCGGAGCAGCAGAGCCTTATTATACATCCATGAGCAGAGCCGACAGGCAGGAAGACTCGAGCACACAGCTTCATTATAATATATATTAAAAAAAAGAACACCATGCGTGTCATGATGGCACATAACAGCTCGCGGCCGCAGAATACTCCGGGTCCCAGACCCCAAAAATATTTTTATTGCAGATCTACATGAATCACACAAACGACCTATTTTGGATTCAAAACGGCGAATTTCGCCGAAAGGTGACAAGTTTGCATCCCTGTATACAATGTTTCTTTGGTGTAATAACATGCATGTTTATTTATACACTATATTCTAGTTGAGTATGTAGGCCTCAGTGCTTTGTGTGCAATTACAACTTGACCTTTTGTTTTAGTTTCAGTTTCATGGTAAGTTACATTATATCAATGTTTTCAAATTGTTGATGTACGATTGTTACTGGCTTAAAACATTGTAAATCTGAGTATAACGTACCTCGTTGATGAACCCTTGAACTGTCACCAATTGCTCAATCCCTGTGGTCAGGTCCAGAACTGGCACCAGGGTGGAGGGAGGTGTCAGGAGGGCCTTGCCTTCCTCCTCCAAATGGCCTGGAGCAGGGCACACATGTATATGGCTGTGTTTTTCTGCTGAGCATGGATATGGTATGACCAAATTTGCTCTTGCCATAATTCCTTACGGTGTAAGTTTGGCCCTCGTTCATTTGCTGGAGCAAATATTCAAATAAAACTTCTGTACAGTCTGCCCGTCTGACCGCAGCTGTTCGGTTTCGATAAACCTGTGTGGCCTTGGCACCCTCTCCATCGAACTCCCACCTTTGTACTTTTGTTGTGTCTTTCACCGCCAGAACCTTCACCTTAATTTGTGGGAGCCTTTCATAAGGCTTAGTGGCCGTTCCAAAGGTTTTGGACGGAGACATTCTGAAAAAACCCAACAAGATAATAAGCAACGTATTAATGATTTCATAAAATACCAGAGACACCGTACTATTATTTCATGGCATTTAGGTTGAGATTTTAATTGTTCAATTAAAATATACATATGGGACGTGCATTAAACGCATAGTAAAACTGTTTATCATCCTGATAATCAACTACTCTAGTATAATATTGTAAGCCAACATTCAGGTACGATAGGAGGCGCAGTGCATATTTCACGTTGGCTTATAGCCTGCTATTAAACTTAACAAAGGAAGTCCTTCCGTATCCGGCATGTCTACGCCCACGCAACGAGGAAAGCGCTATGATAGTTATGTTAGGAACGGCTTTCCTCAGTTGTTCAGGGTTACATGGAGGTGGTCAGCACAGGAAATCAGTGGATTGATAGATCATTACAACTGAGGACACAAATACAGCCGTAAGAAATTGAGTGCACTTTTTTAGACAAATTGTCTTGGAGTTAAGTTGCATTACTTATTTGAAATAAATTGGCTCAAGGAGCATTTAACATGACATTTTATTGTTGGAGGTCAGTTCCTCAATTAGTTTAATGTTAGTTCCTGTGTTTTTGTCCAACTAGTTCATCAGATGTTCTACCTCAGTGCTGAGTGGCTGCTCAGACTGTGGGGGTGCATTGGGGGAGAGGGATCACTCTGGAGGAGACCTTAGCCCTCTCCAGTCACCCCACCCCACCATCACTTTATTCCCCAGGAGGGGGTGCCCCAGTACCTGAACATACCACCTCCCCTTTCAGGGTCGCCACTTTTTGCTCCGCAGCATGGCGGAGCCTCAGCTTCCGCGCCAGCAGCTGGAAGCAGCGCCACAAGACCTGTAGCCCTCGGGCGTACAAAGCCAGGCGGGCCACCGCGACATCCAAGATGGAATACTGCAAATAAAAACACATTTACACAAATCAGAAAACTATTATCGACCATTTAGACCAGTGATTCTTGAGACATGGGGCTGCACCCCCTAAGGAAACCCCAGTGCCACCCCTGAAATTGAAGATGTTTTTTTTAAATATAAAGCGCAAAATCACAACTGAAGTACAGCCAGCAAGCACAGCCAGCTACATGAGTGATACTCATGGCCTGTCAGGAGAGGAAGAGGGATGCTCCCTTTATTATAGAGTCGTTATCACATCTTTTTAAAGCTCATTATGACATGCCTTAGTTGAATTCGCGATTCTGATAGCTCAATTCAGAACACGTGACACGTTGTTAATCCAGAACAGACAGACCGCTGTCAAGGATATATTGACCGTTGTTAAGGACGCTCACATCTGCACAAAGAACTCCGGTCGATTGAACTGTATACAGTTTGGCTTTTCGAACTGACGAGACAAGAGCGACAACAAAACAGCGTAGAAGTAACGGGCAGAAACCTTCCTTTTTACGCAGCGGTCCAAATAGACATCAAGAGGCAAAACATATTCAGTTGCCAGTTACTTTGGCATTAGGGCAGGGATATCTAGATACTTTCCAAGGTTTGACATAATGAATTGTGCTGCTTTTAAACCAAGCAACGATGTTTTCAAATCTGTAATCAAAAAGCTCCACTTTCCTGCCGTTGCTACATATTTCAAACGGTAACAACGGACTATTTTTCTTTGCGGATGTATGGCCATTTAAATAAATACAACTATTTTTTAAATTAATAAAAACATTTTCTAAATCCATAACAGCATTTAAATTAATATTGGAAGTCATATCGTTATTTTGTTGAGAATGTGGCCATGTAATAAGCAGGATAATGTGCAGCGACTTCATGCAGATCTAGATCCCTCCGCTACACGTCGGGCTCCTGATCTGCCTGTCCGGTGTTCTTTTCCCCATAATGACCGCCTTGCTGCACATTATCCCTACATAAATACTTTTGTCATTTAAATGTTTTACTTACAATGAAGAGTTGGCCCTCTCCCCGGAAACACAAGTAAATTAACATGCCATTATAGCTATTAATTTAAGATAACTGAACCACGTGATAACAGTTACTAGCTACATAACTAAGCTAATGTTAGCTCGTTGGTTTCAGCATGTCAGCCAGTAATTGACATAACATACTTATTTTCAGTTCACTATAAGCTAAATATAGCAAATATACACTTGTGTGACATTAATAAGATTATGTTAAGTTTACCGGAGGTTATGCTCTTCCTTCTCCTTCGGAAGGTTTGAGGCAGAAAGAGACTGAAGGGAGGGTCCTGTCCGTTTATATAGAATATAATCTGATAAATGTAAAAACAATGAAGCTCAACAGACAGAGTCAGACAGGTTGAAGCTAAACTAACAGCCAATCACATGACGGTATTTTCCTCCAGAACATCGACTCAGCCAATCTGGAGCCGGTGAAATACCACGAGGCTGTTTTCAATAATTTATGGGCTTTAAATGTTTATTACCATCACCTGTTTGTCACCTCTGTCCTCAGTGGGTTCGGTTGTCTGTTATTTGTTGTATTTTGAACACTAGATGGCGCAGTGGGGCAACGGCATATCATTGATGTCCCTGGTACAGGTGTGTGAATTGGGACTGGGAGAACAAACAGTTTTCTGACCGTGTCGCCGAGCACAAAATATACCAAAAAAAATGGTATTAAAAGCAAAAAACGTCGTCGTCAATGGAAATCACACTCGTCCAACTAATTTACCCAGTTTGGCAAATCCCTCTTGATATGGAGTGGCAATAGTCACCACATTTAGGACAATGAATGACAATCTACCCTTAAAGTGGAGAGCTGTGCAGACATGTGTGCAAAATGCAGAGAGCTTAGCCTGAACATGGCTCACAGTATTAAAAAAAGATGTTGTTCACATGATGTGCATTAATGTAATGTTATTATGGGGTGGATACCAGTCGGTGTCAGTGGGGGTCCTGGGCCTTGTTGATGAAAGGAAGTCTAAGTCCTGAGTTCCACTGAACTCCAGCCAGACTCAAAGCATCCTGTGGTGAGTCTGTTTTACTTTCAGGAAGGATAGAAGTTCTATGTTTACCTGGAAATTGCATTAAATTCAGTTTGACCGTTTTGTAGGCACATTGAAGAATACATGAGACGAAAGAAATAAAGTGATGTGCAGTAGAGCGATATTTATTTACAATGAGGAGGACATGTGCACCCGATGTAATAACAATAACTGAATTATGCGCCAACATTTTGGTATTTGTGAAAAGTCTTAAATTAAACCCTGAGGTAAAAGTAGAAGCCCTGGAGCTATGAGCTGCACACGGCTCTGATACAAGGATGTGTTAGAGATCTACAGCCGTGGCCAAACGTTTTGAGAATGACACAAATACACATTTTCACAAAGTCGGCCGTCTCAGTTTTGATGGTGGCAATGTGCATATACTGCAGCATGTTATGAAGAGTGATTAGATGAATAGCAATTTATTTCAACATCCCTCTTTGCTATGAAAATGAACTTAATCCTGAAAAGGTTCAATTGTTGTGAAGAAGGCTTCAGGGCGCTCAAGAAAGTCCAGCAAGCACCAGGACCGTCTCCTAGTTGATCAGGAGCAGGACCGGAGCACCAGCAGAGCACTGTTTGATCAGGAATAGCAGCCGGTGTGAGAGCATCTGCACACAGTGAGGAGAAGACTTTGGAGGATGGCCTAGTTTCAAGAAGGGGAGCAACGAAGCCCCTTCTCTCCAGGAAAAACACCAGGGACAGATATTCTGCAAAAGGTACAGGGATTGGACAGCTGAGGACTGGGGTAAGGCCATTTGATCTGAATCCCATTTCATCCCATGTGGGAAGTGCAAAAAAAAAGCTTGTCCGGAGAACTAAAGTTAACGCTACCATCACTCCTGTCATTCCAACAGTAAAGCATCCTGAAACCATTCATGGGGTTGCCACTGTATTTAAAACTATTTGGCATTGCAGAGACAAAGTAGCAGGAAATCACTCTTAAAGTTTAGTATTAGTCAAAGACCACATTACTGACGTCTGAAACAGGTTACCTGTGCTTCAGTTTGATCTTTAAGCTAGACATGATAGTGAGATATAAAGGACAATTTCAACCTGATTTTTCAAAAATAACCCATGCATTTTTTCATTTAAAGGTGGGGTAGGGTAAGTTTGAGAAACCCGCTCGAGATCGCCAGAATTTGAAAATACACAACCGGAGAAAATTTGCCACTTCCTCACAGAGCCCCTCCTCCAACACACACGAACGCGCACATGACCAATGAGGGCACGAGATAAGTTTGTGCCCCGATGGAAGGCTGACAGGCAGGTAGGCCATCCAATCCGTTTAGCCGGGCCGGCTCAGATGATTGGTTGTACTTTTTACAGTATTACGGCTTCTACAGATGACATTTTTTTATGGATTTTTTGTCAAAGCACTTCAGATATTCTTTGCTATCGGGATGTTAAGAGCATTCCATGGAATATAACAAAAAGTGTATCTCGAGCCGGTTTCTGAAACTTACCTACCCCCCCTTAAAACCAAGCCCTCAGAATGTGCTGTGTCTGGAAGTATTTTATCATTTTTAATGTTATGTATTAACTTTTTGAACTAAGCATTGGATGCTTGTTGCACCACAAGTGTTGTGCAACGTATTCATCACAAACTCCAAATGTCCTTCACATGTGTAAATACAAGAATATCAATAAAGGGATTCTCAAATGGTTCCGTGTAAGATGTTTATTTCAACAATTGTTCTGGAGAGAAACCTTTCAGCTGAACAGTTTGTAAGAAATCCTTCACAGAGAACTCAGACTGTACTCATATAGCACTTTGTCCAGTCGCTACGTCCTCCTTCACCGTCTTCCTGCTGCCTTCAACGCACCGCACCTGAGAATACAAAGAAACTACATTTAGTGAAATTCAAACACTTGTTCTGAGGTCATTATTTAAGATCTGATCTCAGTCCCATATCCGCGAGTTTCATCCAACAGTCCTCTTGTTTTAAATTCATCATAGATCAGGAATGTATGAAATGATGCAGACACATCTCCTTACATACCTCACAGCAGGAACATGGAGCCTCTGCATCCCAAGGACATCGGATTAGATCTCATGGGCAGATTGATGCCTGCAGGAAGAGAACAGCATTAAAAGAACTGTGGCTGCGCAGTAAGCATTTCTACATGATGAGGTGAGGATCTGTTGGACAGTTGAGTGGCTGCTGATGGCATCAGAGGCCAGAACAGTCAAAGACCGACCTTTTATCTGGCATGCACTTGGAGAACCCTAGAGCTACAGACAAGCCCCGGTCCTTAGGATAGCATGCTGCGAATAGCTCATTTTATACAAGATATTTTAAATTACCTTGAAGTGAGACAGCCTCATGAAGTCACGGCAGCATCAGGATCAGTGCCTCGTGCTCAGCCACCATGGTCGCCTTAAGAAAGATACAAAAACTGAGTTTAAATGAAACCCCTTTTATTTAAAGTGGCTTAGTTGTTAGCAAAAGTGGCTCAGTTATCTAAGTTGTCTCAATCAGATCTAATCAGTGAGGGCAAGTTTGTCATCACAGCCAGAAATAATCAATATTTAAGGTGTAGTTTAAAAACATACCTGCAGGTGATTTAGTCATCTTCTTATTCCTCTCTGAGTCAGCGTTATGCAACACCTGAAGAAAGAGAGACAGCCGTTAGAGCAGCAATGCATTAACTTTGATTTCGACTGAAGGGTCCTTCCCTTAGTGTGGCTCAGTTATCTAAGTTGTCTCAATCAGATCTAATCAGTGAGGGCAAGTTTGTCATCACAGCCACTTTTTATAGTTGAAATATAACTCAGATGTTCTACCTCAGACGGTGGGGGTGCATTGGGGGAGGGATCACTCTGGAGGAGACCTTAGCCCTCTCAGGTCACCCTGCTCGGTTCCTGCCCTGCCATCACTGTAGCCACTTTATTCCCCAGCAGGGAGGAGGGGGTGCCCCAGTACATGAACAGGGCATGGGAGATCAGATGAGCTCCAACCTGAAGAAGAAAAGGGCATTGGGCTCAATGACCAACAGAGCTTTGGGGGAGGTACCATGAGGAATGGAATACTCAGGAGGACCATCAGGACCGGAAGTATCAACACAGAGATTCAGGGGATTGACAGATTTGGTAAAAACATCATTGGTCCCAGAGTAATGTATATACAGTGAACACATTGCACTTTAACTCACCACTTCTCAGAGTAAAGCTGGGGCCACCTTGCAGAGCAGGAGTCGATATTCATATAACTCAGAAAGTATCTGCATTTCACTTCTTAATGTTTCACAGACCTGCAGAAAGATGGAGCACAGCAATTAGCACAGAAGACATTTTAAACACATAAAGCTTATGATTTAGTCCCAAATGTCCTTCCCCTTAATGTTGCTGGAACAGTTAATATTTAAACTGATCAGCGACCGTCGGTGGAAGTCTTCTTCTCGGCATCCAGTTGACCGCTCTAAGCTACAGTAGAGCCTGAACGGCTTCGATAGGAGCCTGGTGTATACTATTCAGTCTAGACAGATAAAAACATACTTGCTTTCTGTGCAGACATCCATGGTTGCAGAGCCCAAGTGGTGGAGCTCCTATTTTGGGTGGTTAACTCCATCTACGGCTAAATACCGGCACGAGACCGATAATCGACAAGCCCCTTAAGGGAAAGTTGAAGACCTGGAGAAGAGAGTTTTTTTAATGTATTGACAGATGAGAAAGTCAGTGCATGCTCTGTGCTGCAAAGGGTAATAATCAGAATACTATAAATAAAATAGGTACGAAACGAGGTTTAAGCTAATTTAATTATTTCAAACGGTAAAGCATATTTTGTCAAGAGGACACAATGGACCATCTCCATAAATGTAATTAATTTCAAGCCAGTGTGTTGAATTACCGCAGAAAATCAAAATGGAGAAAGCATATGAAATAAAAGTTACATTGACACGTGGTTCACATGCGTTAGCGTTAAGCTAACCTTAGATATTATACGCTAGCATCATCATCATATCTTCAGGTGTTTAATTACAAAATAAGGGAGCGCAATGTCTGGTAAAACAAATCTACATTAACATGCAAGTATAGCTAACTGAACCACGTGATAAGTCAGTGAGCTACACAAAATGTTAGCGTCAGCTCGTTGGTTTCAGCACATGTCAGACAGAAATTATGATAAAATACTTATTTTCAGTTCACTATAATCTAAAGGTAGCAAATACACACTTCTATGACATTAAATAAGAATATATTTAGCTTACTGGAGTAGTGAGTTGAAATTCTTCCTCCTGTTAGGAAGGCTTGAAGCGGAAAGAGAATGTAGGGAGGGTCCAGTGCGTTTATATAAGCTGGAGCCCGAGCAGCAGGACGCTGATTGGTCCATGCAGATCACATGGACCAAGCATCAGCACGCTGATTGGTCAATTTAGCTCACATGGGCCCTGCTGCATGATGGGATGAGTTTTTTTACAAGCATTTGAGCGGTAAATTTTCTTTCTTTTCTCATTTATTTACACATTAGAACCTGATTAAAACCAACACAAATAACTATTTTAACATTTCGCCGAACATGTATTTGTTTTACAATGATAAGAAAGTGAATATATAATGAATATAGAACAAAATATACGCTAAAGTCGAGTTGTAGTGAGCAGGTCGCTGATTGGTTCATACAGGTCACATGGACCCCGCTGCATGATGGGATATGTGTTTTTATAAGCATTTTGAGCGGAACCCTTGCCGTTCTTTGGATTTATTGTCAATTTGTCAAACAGTAATAACCACATAAAGAGAGGTTTTAATGATATATTAAGCATATTTCTGCCTCACGAAGAAGAAGGAAGTAAAGATAGAAATAAACCCCACATCCGGTTATATCCTCTTCAGAACCACGGACAGCTCTTGTTGTTTTCAGATCACAGTGCAGTGTCATTCTCTAAATAGACAGTTGCGAAATATGACATGGTTATGATGAATATTCATGGTTTGTTTTTAAATATAATTATAATCAGCTGGACTTTAACACAATGTACGCAACGCCTGATTTATAGCGATATGTTGCAAATTTAAATATACCTAATTTAAAACAGCTGGACGTAGTTTTCTGGTTTACCCATATTTCATGCAAATATTTCTCTTTATATCAATGTTATACTAGTTTGTATTTGTTTTTTTTGTTTTTCATACAATATATTTGTTCTGTGTTTATGAATGCACCATTAACACCAAGGCACACACAATTAAGAATTCTTTGTTATGACTAAATAACAGCTTTACATGCGTCTGGGACAACCTGAATTATATTTTCTCACAGTTTAAAATCGCATTAGAGATGTTCTCTTTTATAACCCAGTACAATTGAGGGCTGCATGAGGTTTCTAGTGGTGCTGTAGGTAAACCTGTCACATGATTGCTGCGTCTCTTCCTGGGCAGCAGAGCAGCTTCATGTAAACACGCCGCGCGCACAGGGCTTTGTTTCACACACACATCACACACACATCCCCCCGTATTATAGTCATGCCATGGATATTTTGTGGCAATACCAATTCAGGATAATTTTACTCGGAGATTCCACGGTTGGGAAATCGTCGTTGCTGAAACGCTTCTCGGACGGGATCTACAGTGATGTGGCGGATCCCACCGTGGGGGTAGATTTCTATGCCCGATCGCTTGATATCGAGCCCGGGGTGAAAATCAAGCTGCAGCTCTGGGACACGGCTGGACAGGAGCGATTCAGGTACGAACAAACAGAAATACATTTAAATACAATGCATGTAAGGATGATTATGCACCGAGCAGATTTGTCGTTAAATAATGCAGAGGCCTCATTGGTTCGCTGTGGCTGCTATTGTAAGATACACAATTTAATTAAATGACATTATATGCGATTTCCCTCTTTCAGTGTGATGCAATAAAGAGGTAAAAAAGGGTCAGGGGAAGATTAATCATGCCTCGGTCTTATGATAAATAAAAATCGAGTCGTATCATTGCATTTGTTCATGGATGATTGGCAGCCTCCTCACATAGGCCCCATGTTTGATTCCCTGACTCCACAGTTCAGTGCAACCCAAATGCTCAAATCTAGTTGTTTTATTTTGCCTGTTGCTGTTCTGTTTCATGTGTCCTTGCTGTCACGGATAATTTATTTGAAATGATTTCTCAGTGTGCAAAGGCAGCTCCGCTCTTAGATCTGATTTCTCTTTTGAAGGCAAACCTTCAGAGGGAGTTTTCCTTCAGGCTTCACCACACTTTCATTTCTGTCTGTGTGAAGTGTTTGTGCCATTTTTTTAAAACCTCCGTGTGCATAAGCGTGGATTTAAAGGGATCTTTGCGAGACTGGCCTCAAGAGAGGGGGAGGGCAGGTTCCCCAAGGATCCCATGTTTACTGTCTGGGTTGTGGTCAATTGATTAACTTAAATTACATTCAGCTGAAATGAAAACGCTCATGCATTTCCAGGAAGGCAATGTCAATATTTTAAATCCCTGTCTTGGAAAAATCTTTAATTCCTTTATTATTTAATCATTATGCATATGAGGGAGGCAGCTCAGTGTGTCAGTGTTGGTCTTCGGGTCAGGAGGGCATTGGTTCAAAACCCACTGTTCTTTTTGGGTGCGGGGCAAAATATAATGAGATATGCACATTACTTGATGGGTGCTTCGAAGCGACAGGATACAAACAGTAGACAATGCACAATAACTAGAAGTACTTTTCAATGGGGAGACATATATTGAAGAGGAGTGGAAAATCCTATAATCCTGGCAATTGGTCATTTAGATTAACGTATGGTGTAAGTAAGGTGAAAAGGAATAAAGGATTAATCAGAGCTCTAGACGTGGGAAAGAATTGACCTCAGAAAAATACACTGACTTGTGACATGACATGACTCACTTTTAGAATTGTACTTTTGTATTTATTTTGAGACTTCACCAAAGACATCATACTTTGACAAACCCTCAGATTTGACTTGTACTTAACCCTATTGACTTGTGACTTCACATTAAGCTAACTTGACAAATTTGGGACTAGTTGACTTGGGGTGTTTCTCAGTGTCGAGGACGCTTCCTTGGTAGGACAAGTCCCTCCGAGTCAGGTCCTTCAGAAGCGATGCAAGAATCCTTCCTAGCCTCGGAAAACAAAGAATGGTGCGCAATTTCACACAATTTCACGCAATTTCTGCCAAAGATTTGGAAATTGGTCCGTGCGCAAAGCATTGTGGGGATTTTAAGACTGCGGAGGATACACATGTGCAGCCTCGAAATTTCCCGCAACGAAGGACGCCGGCCTCGGTAGAATTCCAAGTATGCTGGACATTGGAGCAGTCCTTCGGCTGGACTCGATGACGTAGTATGCTTGAAATAGTGGCTCTGGAGCAGCCTTCCTCGACATTGAGAAACACCCTTGGATTTATCTCCGGATTAAGTCCTAAATTGGGTTTTTCTTTTATCTCTTAAGACCGTCCGCAGGACAACACACGAACAACTTCTAAAATGCTTGTTTTCTGAATGGAGTTCGGATCGATCAAGTCTAGGAATAATCAAATCAACCCACAGATTAGACTTTTTAAAAAGAACATCAACATTATTCTGCCTACAATTTCTAACATGTCTTCATCTTATGTTCCCACCAGGTCCATCACAACATCGTACTACCGTAACTCTGTTGGCGGGCTACTCGTCTTTGATCTGAGCAACCACAAGACCTTCGAGCACGTGAGGGAGTGGCACAAGGAGGTGAGTGAGCACATCCTGCCGCACCACATGGTCTACATCCTCATCGGCCACAAGAGCGACCTCAGCAAGGACCGCAAGGTGAGCCGGGACGAGGCGGAGCAGCTGGCGGCCGAGATGGGCATCCGCTACGTGGAGACGTCGGCCAAGTGCAATAGCAACGTGGACCGCGCCTTCGAGCTGCTGACCAGAGACATCTACGAGCTGATGAACATGGGCGAGATCGTCACCCCGCGACGGCTGGGACGGGGTGAAGAGCGGCCTCACCGCCAAGGTGCTCTACCCGTCCGATGACGACGACGTACCGGCCGCCGTCGCCGAAAAGGGCTGCCACTGCTGACTGAGAACTGTGTCCAAACACTGCCCCCCCCCCCCCCCTCGTCTCACAGCCATCGAAACCAAGTCACTCAGGCTCAGTGATATCACTTCGTCACCTCGTGCTTCTCTGTGTGGGTTCTTCTTCTGACAACTGGGGGGGTTTTCTAGCCATTGTACATCCCCCAATGTGTATCTAAATCGGCAGGTTGTCTCTGAAGCCATCTGGCGTTACATGAGCTGGGCCTTGTAGGGTTGGGAAAAGAACAGAAAGCATGAAACTTGATCAGATCTTTGGGTTTAGGCTGCATTCACACCAAATTGGGCGTTTTTGACGATGAGAACGGGAGGGTTACTTATTTGGCCACAAATGGACCACAGTTGGCCGACCAATGGTGACATTTAATGCGAAACGCTCCTATTTCCGCAACCGAAACACGCTTCCAACGTTCTCCTTCTGACAACTGGGTTTTTGTCTTGCCAGTGTACATCTCCAAACGTGTGTCTTTTTTAAGCCATGTGGCGTAGCGTGAGCTGAGCTGATGTGGGCCTTGTTGGGTTGCGGAAAGAGTGCCTATGTGAAGAAATATTGGGCGTTTCTGGTGATTTGCATAGTGGCGTTGTTAAAAGGTGAAATGTAATGCCAAACGACTGCTAAGCTATTTACATCTTTTGTCAGGGTTGTACAGCTCTCGGTTGACGCTTAAGTATTTTTTTTGTGACCCTATTTCCGCAACCTAAACGCACTACCAACATTACAATGAATGGGAAAACCAAGCATTGTGCAGCAGTGCCTGATTTGGTGTGAATGCCTTCTTACCCAACATTGCTTTCTACGGCCCTGAAACTAAAGGACTTCTGAGTATACTGACGATACATTTCATAAAGCACTATTGTGGGTTTCTATCTGTCAAAGTTTGTGCAATGCTTTGCCTGCGACTGTTTGTGAAATTGTAAATAATAGTGAAATCTATGGAGGGGAAGGGCCACCATGTTAAATCGATGTGCTCCTCATGCTTCTGTACGTGCACTTACGCCAAACTGACTCAGACCTTTGATCATCCTGTGAATAGATGAGTAATGTTTTTCTAAAGAAAATAAATAGATTATTTCTAGATAAGGTGTATACATAAAGATAGTATTTAGGGTAGCTATAGCATCAACAGGAGCGAGATAGGAAGTGTGTCAGCATCAGTTATCAGACCTTTAATGACTTTATTACGATGTGTTTGAAAGAGAACAAACCAGAGTTGTATAACCTGCAGCTCTCTGTAGTTTAACCTCTAACAGATATTTTGAATGTTCAAAGCTTCATTCACAAAAATAATATTCCATTCGGGTCTGAGCTAATGTCTGGCGCCAACCATAGACTGTATCAAATAGAGAGGCGAAGTCCCTCCACTTCCGGGGACCTCCATGGGACCTTATTTCGGGAAAAAACTGTGTGTGTCTCAACGTGCCCAGACTTGCAGTGATTTTCACCTCTTTTAATACTTTCCGCCTCGTTCTGAAAGAAAGAAGTGAAATGTTTCAACGTGACGGCCGTCTTGGTGTGTGGTGCGAGACGGGAGATGTAGGTCATTGAGCGGTTTCACACAAAAAAAGTGTTACTTCAACATTTTTTGACTTGCAAAATTATCTTTTAAATTGACAAACATCATATGTGTAATTCGTGGCACAATTCAAACGGGATCAAAAGATAATCTTTCTCTCCCCATTGACTTCAATACATACTATTTCCGAAATAAGGTCCCATGGAGCTCCCCCGGAAAGGGAGGGACTTCGCCTCTCTATGGATGCTCTTTAAATCCAGCTGAGTGGATATGTTAAGTTGTTTTGGTTCAAATCAGGAGGAAATTCAAGCTTGAAAGTGTCCACCATGACATGTCAGATTATCATGACAGCATATACTCCAACATCTACATGGAAATGTGTGAAACATGGGTATAACAGTCTCAGACCCTCTACATTTGAGCAGGTTTAGCAGAAAATAGGTCACCTTGTATTATTTTTGACCTTTGCCAATCCTCTTTACCCATCTCACACTCGATGTTATGCTTGATAATATATTTGCAGGGCCATAATCATTCTAAATTATTTAGCCCTTTAAGATTTTGCCAACTTTTCAGTAGTTAGATAAGATCATTGATATGTGTTGGCTCGTCCGTAGCCTAGCATTACGCAGTCAGCCCGGCTCTGAAAACTAAAAAAGCATATAGGAAGTTACGTGTTCATTTGGTATGGTAATTGTTACAGCACGCAAAAGTTGTATTGTTTTTGCTTTTTGCTTGGGTACAAATGAAACTAAGAGATTACGTGTGATATTAAAAAAGCTTTAGTCATGTTTGTTGTTTTTTCACTTCACATGGAGCTAAGCTAGCTGCTAATCTGCTGTTTCCAGTCGTCATGCTGAGCTAGGCTAGTGCCCTTTGGACTCAAGCTTCGATGCATTGATGAGACTCGTATATATCAATCTTCTCACCCAACCCTCTCAAAGAAAGCTAAAAAGTGTGTTCTCCAAAAGGTCAAATATGTCCTTAAAGCGCTCGTGATAATGTGATAGAAGTCATACCTCCATTGATTTTCCGTGATATTCATTAGCTCTAATATAAATCTCCATTTCAAAGCTTCATTTAAAGCTGCTGAAATGCTTTGTTAACTACGTCATGTTGAGTAATCACATAAGCTTTAACATGGAGTATTTGGGATTGATAAACTTGTGACAGTGATAACAGCAGCTGTAAGGAGCCTGGTCAGCTTCTGCAGACGCTCACAATCTGAAAGAGTACCATGGACTACAGTACACTAGATGGGAACTCCCTCACTCCACCAACTCACCTTTGACTAGCATTTCACCCCAAAAACTTGCTCACACACACACACACACACACACACACACACACACACACACACACACACACACACACACACACACACACACACACACACACACACACACACACACACAACACACACACACACACACACACACACACACACACACTGTAAACTGCAAGAAATTATGCATTCTGGAGGTTTTACTTTGCGTTCATGTGACATTGTTTTACTTTGAGTTGAAAAATCCCTTTACTTTTAAACTCCATGCTTCCTGGTGAACCACCATCCTTTATTGCCAGGTTCAAACAACGTATATATTGTGTTGTTTTGACAATCAGATGTTAACATTCTGTGTTCTTGGCGCAGGTGAGGACTTCATCACATCTTGTGTAAACCAGTCTGACTAATACTACTAACTACCTTTCTCCCTTTGTCATCTAAAACAGGGTTTATTGTATTCTATTGTTTGCATTTGTGTGTGCTGTTCGCTAACTGAGCATGATTTGCCATTTCTAAGCACTGCACAGTGTTAAGATAACCAATGGATATCCGTGAGACACCACGAAGGAAGGCTGACTTTATGGGACAGAATAAGCTTATTTCTCATCAACTGTTACACCCAGCAATGAGTTGTTCATTAAAGTAATAATAACAGCATTTGTAATCTAACATACGGTGACCATCCTGTGTAAATGACCATGATAATATAGGAGGCCGAAGTCTGTCCAGATCCAGAGTCTCTGTGATCTTGAAGGTATTGCTCAACATTTTGGGAAATATATCTTTGTGTTATCTTCTCTGATATCACTTTTGTACGTAAAGTACAGAAGTGGAGCCAGCAAGTTTCACCGCTGGATCATTTGCTTTTGAATTAATCTGGTTTATTACAGTGGTATGAACCCAAAATAAACAGATTTCGCTGTTATGGAATTGCCTTAAACGGATAAAAAGTATGCCGAAATAACTACGAAATGATGGTGATTAGTTAAAAAGTCTGAAGTAATGCTTTTTTGCAAGACGACATGCGAACAACTTCTAAAATGCGTGGTTTCTTAATTGAGTTTGGATTGATCCACACATTTGACCTAACAACAGCAGCAAAATAACTTTAAACACATATCTACATACTATGTAACATAATCTCCGAGAAGGAAAACACGTAAGCACATTTCCCATAATGTTGACTTTGTTTTTTTATCTTGTCCGCAGAAATGATCACTGATAGGGCTTTTCGTACAGAGCCCAGTTCAGATCTTCATCCCCATGGTCACATTTCACAGTTTTACTGAATAATGTATTTATTTTATATATGATGTATAAGGGGTTCCGCCTTTTTATTTGACGTGATTTTATTGATTGGTTTAAAAAAATGAATAAATAGATGTACAATGAATAATGTTTGGACTCTGCGTTTTTTGTGTGGGGTTTGGCGCCCTCTGCTGGTGGAAGACTATCATGACCTAGATTGTGAATAGGTATAAATATTAGCAAATAAGCTGTTCTGGTGGTTATCTTGAAACGTGGGCATTTCCCTCAAAACAAAAAGGAGTTGATATTTCTTACTACATACAAATCACACATTGCAAACGCATTGAAGGCTAATTCAGTCAGCTGCCTTGATTCTGTTTGTCTTTTTCATTATATTTGATGTGTTTTACCTACATAAGATTGAGAAGCAGCTGAATTTAGAGAAAACGTCTGTCATTATGGCTTCTAAAATCTCCCAGCATCATTTACAAAAGCTTATGTTCATGTGCTCGTCGATTTCCCCACATTTAGTGAACGCAGCACAAGTGACCAATGAAATGAGAGCTAAGTATTTCATCTAACCCTGCCCATTTGTTACCCAGCATGCTCTTCGGCCGTCAAACTCCACATACAAACAGTCTTAAATTCCATCGATTCATGACTTAAATCTATATATTTCGATCCATACATGTAAATGAAACATGGCTATTGTCGAACAGACTATAAAGCATTTATACGGAATGTGGAAACACACACACACATCCAACACACACTTTGCACCGTGAGTCAGGAGCATGTGTCTACTGGTACGATACTGGGTCGTTTCAGAGAATCGTTAAAAAGGGCTTCTGCCGTGCTTGGCACAGGAGGGGTGGGGATAACCAACCCTTCTGCGGAATCGCTATCAAGAGATTTCGGAAGCACAATTTTTAACCCAGGGGCTGCTGGTGATCACGTGTCCTGGCGCCCCGTCATCTAATGTTGAAAAATAAGAAAGTAGTAGTGATGGCGAGAGGAAGCTTTCCAGCCAATTGGTTCGCAAAAGGGTTCGTCTCATGAGGCTTCATCATGGGCTTCATCTGAACACAAACCCCCCCCCTGCTGGTCAAAGTGTGTAAACCAGGCAGATTGGACATCTCAACAGTGTGCTCTATCTCCGACCGAGTTCCCAACGAGTAAAGCCTTAGAATAACTCTAAACAACGAACATTAAATCATATTTTCATGTTAACAATATTGTATTTATTCCAGTTGAATGATTGTGATTGAAAAGCCTAAGGAGGCTGGTAAACATTGCAAAGAGGGATTTGTATTCCTTAATAATATTCATAAACGTAACCATGTTGTAGCCGGAGACAGGCTAAACCATATCAAAGAATACATTAACTACATTATCTCATTTAGCTGTAGCTTTTATAAACAACAAAAAATACGTATTGTGCAGTCATTGAACCAGGGACCCTGCGGTCATGAGTCAACTGCTTTCCAGCTGAGCCACAGCACACACATTAAATCTTCCTGAAAACACTGACACATATGTATTCCTGTATTTATTCATTTATTTGTTTATGTTTTTATTCCTACATGTATTTATGCTTGCATCCATTTATAGGCTACTTATTGACATGTTCCAACCTCTATGTAAGTGAGGGTCTCTCTTGATTGCATCGTGTCCCCGGGCCCGGGTACAGGAGGGGTAATATGATTCTTAGTATACATCCATGGGTATTATGAGTGTTGTGGTTCAACGGTTCAACCGATCTGAATCGCTTCCTGAAGCAGTCACGTGGTATCGACAGGCAGCGAGGCTTCGTTTGTCATCGATGACGTCACTGGCCCAAAACGATACAAGCCTCGGTACGTGCTTCACAAAAAGCTTCGGGGATTACTCGACACACGCTCCGAAGCCTCGGCGCAATACGTAACATCACGAGAAAGTAGAACGTCTGATTAAATTCACCACGCATTATCTTAAGTGACGTGGGCACTGTTGTAAAACTACATGTACACAACTGTAACTTTCCGCAGGGACAACAATTGATCGAAACGTTAAGTAGTTTTAATTTAAAGCAACATATATAGTAAATCAAATAAGAAGTGGTATTTCTTAACAGAAGCAAAGGTAAACAAATACCACATGCACAGGGCTCCTGCAGGTTTCACCAACTCAAATGTAAGACTTTTTAAGACCACTTTGAATAGAATTTAAGACCTATTTCACGGCAAGAAAGTATGAAGGAAAATTGCTATGAAAGAAGAAATACGTCCCATAATTACTTACCAACTAAATGTATTTATGTTCAACATAAGAACGATGACTGAGCATAACAGTACACAGAACTGTGTTAGACAAAAAGTGTGTGTGTGTGACAAGAGTTATATTCAGAGCTCTGCTGCCTTCATGCTGTTGTATGATTGGTGTTTAGCTACGGTATTTAGCGTCCACAGCACCTCCGCTTTTAGGGTTGACGTCTAGACTGCTGCACTAGCTAACGCTGCATTAGCAAAACAAACGCTAATTTTGTTTGCAAAAGGTGCAGCGGGCTTTAAACACGTTCCCCTCAACTGGTTTCAACCTAGCACTAAATTCGATGTTTTCCAACCAAGTACGGTTGAGCTTACACGTCCTCATATTTATTTTAAAGTAGATTCGAACTTCGAAGATTTCTGACTGCCGCTAGTTGAAGCTTGGTTGGTTGCTAGGTTACTAGCTGGGTGTTCTCCGATAAGGGGCCGGGGGAAACAACGTTAGTGATTACTGGTTCCATGTTGATTTATTTCATACACATTGTTGGGGGGAACTGAAAGGCGTACTAGTTACTTTGCAGCCCGGATATTCCCCCAAAACACATTAGACGCGATCGTAACACAGAAGTACATTTCAAATACGATAATTTTTAAGACCTTCTAAATCATATTTAAGACCTTTCTTATTTTTGTTTTATCATATTTAAGACTTTTTAAGGCCTTCAATTATGATGATCAAATGTAATTCTTTATAAGACCCCGCGGGAACCCTGATTAAGCATGAAGGATATCAAAATGAAATAAGGTAATGATAATATACATGCCAGGGGCCAACACCAATAAATGCATTGTTGAATTAATTATAATTTAAGGGGAAAAAAGTCACATTTGAGTTCAGGCTCACATAAGCCCTTTTTGTTTTCATCTTATCTTTAAACAAAACAATACATTTTCCAGTAAACAGATAATATTTTCCAGAATGAACGCAACAGAAATCATGCCACAGTATTAATGCTTTTCCAGAACAGATGGACAGTGTGGGAGTCACACAAGGACTCCAATGAAAGGTTCTTATGCACACTCCTTGTACCAAAGAAGTGGCCCATGGAGGGTTGAAATGAACATAGTCATACACATTGACCCACAAAGGGTGGGGGGAATCATTTTTAGGAAGTTGGAAGAAAAACAAAACAAGGCTCTGTGCTGCAGTATTCAAAATACCATGCAATGAATTCACACACACACACACACCACACACACACACACACACACACACACACACACACACACACACACACACACACACACACACCACACACACACACCACACACACACACACACACACACACACACACACACACACACACCACACACACACACCACACTACAATTTTACCAACGACAATGCAGATTCAAGCAGGAAGACACACTCTACAACAATACATCTTTGTAAGTAAAGATTATAAGGACATCCGGTATGTAATATACAATCTCTCTTGTACTAAATAAAGATACTATTCAATAAAAAGAGCAAGAGTTTACAATATGAATTCTTTTCCAGAGCAGATGGATTGTGTGGGAGTCACATACGGATTCATACAAGAAACAGATAAATGCATTTGATTTGTCAGTCATATAGCCATATATAGGAGTCAATTCTTGTGTCAAAGTGGCCAAGGGATGTTAGAAAATGAACATAATAATATAATATACATTTAAATAAGCAACCCTACACTTGCCAAAAGGTTAGGATTCATTTTTAGGAAGTTTAAAGCAAAACCAAAACAATGCTCTGTGCTTCAGTATTTAAAAATGTTCACATTACTATACGATAAAGACACAATGTACATAGATATATCTTTATAAGTAAAGCTCAGGTAAGAA
The DNA here is from genome assembly GCF_902827115.2 of Pseudochaenichthys georgianus. Classification (NCBI taxonomy): domain Eukaryota; kingdom Metazoa; phylum Chordata; class Actinopteri; order Perciformes; family Channichthyidae; genus Pseudochaenichthys; species Pseudochaenichthys georgianus. The sequence goes on along the minus strand of NC_047513.1, from coordinate 29,540,650 downwards.
ATAATACTATCTCTCTTGTATACAATGAAGATAATTCTCAATAAAAGGAGTTTGAGTGGGATTTTGTCCCGGTTTACAGGAGCAAAATAACACATTTTATATATTTGAAAGTGTAAAGGCAAAGCTATGGGCTCTAACTTTGCAAAAGTTGCCAATGGATCTTGAAAATGAACATCATAATTAACATGTAAACAAGCAACCCTATATGTTACACCTTGGCAAAGCGTGAGGATGCATTTTTAGGAAGTTTGAAGCAAAACAAAACAATGCTCCATGCTTCAGTATTCAAATTTGACCAATTTAAAATGCAAATTCAAGCAGAAAGACACATTCTACATAGATATATCTTTATAATTAAAGCTTATAAAGACACCAGGTATTACAAAACACCATGTCTCTTGTATAAAATAAAGTCACCACTCAGTAAAAAGAGTTTAGTCAGGGTTTACAGGAGCGAGATAACAAGGCGAGCGCTGTGCAGCAGGAAGTCAAGTTGTATCTCCGAACTGCGCATGCGCCGCAGCTCTCCTCAATCTAGCGCTGCGTTTCTCTCCTTAAAACGGTAAGCACGAGCTATTTTTATAACTGTGTTATTTTAAACATGTTTATATGTAATACACCAGCCGATCTCACGACACTGGCACTATTTTAAGCAGCGGATTGATGTGTATTTTACGCATGGGGTGCAGCGGCCGCACAGAATGGAGACGCCGCCGCCGCCGCCGTGCCGTTGTTTGCTGTACGTGCCGCCGCACAGGGAGACGTCATTTTGAGGGAGAGTTAAAATGTTACGAAGGGACGTACGGTTCACACACACACACACACACACACACACACACACACACGTAACCGTCACACTGTAAATGCAAAGTGGTTACTCGTCTCGGTGTGTATAGCTGGTGGATTTTAGTCCAGATTCACACATATAGTTACGCCCTTGCTTGAGCCATAATGGCTACCGTCGAGCCTCAGTGTGTGTGGATCTAAACGGCATTAGATTGCATACAGCGAACGTGATAACCCACGTAACTTTGACAATATAGAGGGATTTATCCGCTAAAATAATGCTGGATTTATCTTAAAAGTGACCGAGTGATCTACTTACCTCCATGTCAACTATCATCCCTTTTAAAGCATGTTTCTGTTCCACAACGTTCGTGGGTAAAGCACACTAACCGTTACATGTTCATTCAAAATCGGACAGTTTAAAAACAGTGTGACGACGTCAGTGGTTTAAAGTAACTAGGTTAATTTACTCAAGTCTTGTACTTTACCTGAGTATTTTCATGTTATACCACTTTATGTGTGTGTGGATTTAAACAGCATTCAGGCTTCGGTCCTGATAACCCTCTCCAAAAAGAGTGTTTTATCTGCTAAAATAATGCTGAATTTATCTAAAATGGGACAGAGTGATCTAACTGCCTCCATGTCAATTAGCATCCCCCGAAATTACGCAAAACTGTGGTTTCTGTTTCCAAACGCTCGTGGGTAAAATACACTAACCGTTACATCGTAATTCAAAATCTAACAGTTTAAAAACAGTGGGATCACGTCAGCATAAATAGGATAAAAAAAAGCTGATTTATTATTATTATTATTATTATTATTTACCAGTCGATATAGTGTTGTGATAAATAAAGCACATCAATAAACATTTTATTATAATTAATATTGCTAGCCTTAATTCAAACTGTTCCAGGGATGTAAACTAACTAAGTACATTTACTCCAGTACATTTGAGGTACTTGTACTTTACCCGAGTACTTTCATTAAACTCTACTCTTCTACTTTTTGGAAATCTATTTTGTACTTTTTACTCCACTACAATTATTCTACAGATTTATTTCCTTAATAAATTAGGATTTTGATACACAATACTTAGGAAACACTTTTAAAATAGGATTATTATTATTAGATTTAACCATCCAACGTTATATCTAAATAACTATACCATGAGTGGGTAAACAGAACATTAAGTGGAAGAGAATAAGTGCTGCTTTTGCTTGTTTACAAGTGTGCAAAGATGATATGAAGCCTATATAATGGTTTCTCATGTGACAAAAGTGATATCATGATAAGGGCTCTTCAATTTATCGATATTGTGATATTATATTTCAGTCGTTTTACTTACGTTTATCTTATTTAACTGTGTTTATGTAACCGGTTTATGATTCTGATTTCATGTTCGTATTCGTATTTCATGTTTTCTAGTTATGCTTCTTTATATGTGTTTCTGTGGTATAGATGTAACCATCCAACGTTATGTCTAAATAACTATACCATGAGTGGGTAAACAGAACATTAATTGGAAGAGAATAATTGCTACTTTTGCTTGACTACAAGTGTGCAAAGATGATATGAAGCATAACGGTTTCTCATGTGACAAAAGTGATATCATGATAAGGGCTCTTCAATATATCGATCGTTTTTCTTACAATTTATCATATTTAACTGTTTATGTAACCTGTTTATGATTCTGATGTCATGTTTCCTAATGTGTTCATCTCTCTCCAGATGAACGTACTCCTGGATAGCTGTCCTATGAAAGCAGCCCCCCCGTGCTCTCTGCTCTGAGCGTGATGGCGACCCCCGGAGAGGTGACGGTGTCCTTGGCCGAGGTGGTGATGGTGAAGGCTGAAGACTGTGACCCCGATGACCCAAACAAGACTCAGGTCATCCTCCAGCTGCAGCCCATCCCCACCGGGTATGTACCTCTTTATATATACCATCCATGGTATGTACTGAGGACTTATTTTTAAACATCATCATTTAACAAACACAGCTACAGGGATACCACCTTATCAGCTACCATCAGGTTAACAACAGTGGGACAAAGGAGACTTATCCTAAGTAGATAAGATGCACAGACGGTACCCTCTGGTCCCCAACCCTAAGAGGGGTCTCTAGGCCTTTATGTATGTATTCAGTTGGCCTGTTTCTTAGGATTTGATTTCTTATTGTGCAGAAAACATTTAAAATTTGAATTCAAGATATATAGCTTTTCTTTTCAATCTCACAGGATAAAGGCACGGTGAAGACCTGAACTAAACTAAACTCACACAGCCTTAATGCTAAACTATTTTCTTATCACAACCGAAGGGAAATAAAACAATGGCCAGGTGTTAGAGGGAATAATCACTTAATTTCTCAAATGAGAAGCATTCATATGATCAAGAAAGCCTTTCTTTTCAGAAAACGGTGTGAATTGTATTAAATGTTCCTTAAAAACAAGTTAAAACGTCGAAAGAGCTAAAAGCTGTTGGAGAAGGAAACATTGAATTTGTCCAAAACAAAAAGCCTTTGTAGTTTTATTTCAACAAACATAATACAGATTGAGATGTGTAATTAAAATGTCCTAAAAGAGTAATTCAATAAAACTTATCTCTGAGCAATATTCACAGGAAAGGATCAGATGAAAATGTTTAAAAATTGCCTAAATTTCACACATTTGCTGCAGTTATTGTGTCATTTTATAGTTTTAAATTGTATCTGCAGTGTTTTTGTTATGCATTACATTTAATATGAAATATTTCTCCCTAGTCAGAAGTAGTCAGTTTACTCAGAGGCTCAAGAACCACCGGAGAAGAAACATTAAACACACTTTCCTTTACAGAGAAGAATCTGCTGAAACAGACGCAGCCGTCATGACGGTTGAAGCACATGAAGGTAAGAGAACAGACAACAACTATATATTACATTAGAAAAATGTATATATTTATTTAAGTTCTGTGTCATTCTTTTAGAACAAGCAGACGGAGATGACGTTGAAATCGGCTGTCCCATAACCTGCGGAGACTGTAAAGCTTTGCTGCTGGTGAAGAAGTTTGTTTGCCCGGGAATCAACGTTAAATGTGTAAAGGTCGGTATTTATACAGTTTATATACAAGTCTTACTTAATGTTTAAAAGTAGGTGTTTGTTCCAATCAGAAATCTCCTTTTGTGCACGCAGCCCTTTCCAGAGCCTTGCAGACTGTTGCTAGTTTGTTTGTGTACATTATCAGATATGGGAAAAATACATTTGAGATAGTCTTAATTAAAGCGAATTGCAACTTTTGTTAGTTTTGCACTAAACGTCTACAAAAGCTCCACTATATAATATTTAATTTTGAGCTAAAATGCTTCACAATGACACATTTAAAGACTGTTACAATAGTTGCTATACTCGACTGTACACAGCTGAACGGCAACTAGGTCACTCAATAGTCAAACAGCAGGAAATAAACATGCACTACTTCTCGTGTCCCAGAATAACTGTGTCGCATTTCCTATTCCTGCTCTCTTTCAACACGTCAGCTTCAAAATGCATTATGCTGTTTACAACTGCAAGTGGATATGTGCTTACTGTGGCTGTAAAAACTATAACAACCTATTGTTATTTTGGGGCTAAAATCCCTGTGTTCCGTGTGAGTTTCTCTCTCTCTCTCACACACACACACCCCCCCCTCAACGCCTCCATTGTAACAGTCAATATGTAACACTTGAGCTTCTATTATGGCGCGTTTCCACTGCAGCGGGTAGCTCGCTTTAAGCGTGCCGAGCTGTGCAGGGCCTGTTTTTGGTTGCGTTTCCACTTGGCCTAGTACCGGCTAGCGGGTCCTAAGTCACAGTTTTTCTGGCCCCATAAAATCATGGTTCTAAGGCCAGGAACAACCAGGCTGAGTCGGGCTGAGTATGCTAAACTAGAGAGAGAATCGCTGGCAAGGGAGCTACAACTACAACAAGATGAACATATTTGACCGTGATTTAATTGTAATACACGTTTCAAAATGATGCCGAAGTAACAACATACTGATACCGGTTTGTAAAAACCATGAATTAATGCTTTGACAAGTCTGCAGACAGACGGCAGGCGGAAAACCCTTTTTAAAATGCTTGTTTTCTAAATGGAGATCGGCTAAGCTAACGTTATGTGCTCCGACCGTCCACACTCACAACAACGGCCTATCCAGACATTAGGGGTGTAACGGTTCACAAACATTTCGGTTCGGTACGTACCTCGGTTTTTATGTCACGGTTCGGTTCGGTACGTTTTCGGTACAGCAGAAAAAATTATCACAAAACATAACATATTTTTTTTTAATTATTATTAAACTGTGAATAATGTATTCACTCAAATAAATACAAAATATAATAAAATAAACATTAAGGTGCAGCTTTTCGATGAACTGAAATAATCTGTATTTGAACTTTACTGTACTAGCACCTAAGCAGCCAGTTTGACATTAGGACTTGCTTGTCATTGTATCTTCATGTTGTTTGAAAGAAAGATGAACTTGTCCACATGGCTGCCGAAAGGGCAGATCTGCTGGCACTAGCAATGTCTCCTGCTGTGGAGAAAACCCTCTCTAGGGACAGAGGTAGCAGATACAGCCAGGTAGCGCTTTGCTAACATGGCAACATAAGGATATTTGCCGTTTGTAATAGCTTTGGCTCGGTCTGAACTCTCTGCGAGTGGTGGAGGCTCAAATGCTAGCGGGAGTTGGGTTTGCACTTCAGTCTTTTGGTACCGGTGATATTCACGTTCGGGTGATGCCTTTTCAAATGAGTGTGCAAGTTTGATGTATTGCCAGCCGCGTAACCAATTTTAGTTGAACAATGCCGACAAACTTCAATGATGCTGGAGGATTTTCGAGCTCAACTTTATCTGCGTTCGCCATTTCGACAGTTCCTCAAATTACTGACTACATTTGAACGCATCCCTCTGACCAGCTCGTCAAATGAAATGACTTGCTCGCTCTATGACGCGTTGATCACAATGGGAGCAAATTACTCTGAATGCTGCGACGCAGCACCTGAGATTACTTCCAAGAAGTTGTTCACGTTCTCAATTTTTACGTTTAACGTTATATTCGTTCGGTACACTTCGGTACACACGTGTACCGAACCGAAGGGCCCGTACCGAATAATTTAGGTACGGGTATGTGTACCGTTACACCCCTACCAGACATAAATAAACCAGCGCCTGTATTCTCCATGACACAGGCAGTCTGTGGTTTGGACTTGTTTAACTTCTGTCTAGTTTCTGAGCAGATATGAAGAGCTGTGAGCTCTGAGTGCTAAGAGCTAACGGCTGTGTTGTTTTTCTGGGGCTCTCATTGAAGATGACGTCACGGCTCCGCCTACACTGCGTTACTATAGTAACTGCCCCAGTTCCTAAACTGTAATGGAAGCGCAGCATTAAAGTGAGCCGGGCCTAATAAGGCCTAACCAAACCGAGCGAGGCCTGCAGTGGAAACGCGCCATTAGTTAGCGCTCCAACAGATTGTACATTATAGGCCAATCAGAGCAGACTGGGCTCTGGTTTCAGACAGAGGGTGGAAAGAGGTGCTGCAGCACAGGCAGTATGAGAAAAATAAAGAGCTTTTTGAACATTAACATGCATGTGTATGAATGCAAAGCCTCATCAGACATAAGGAGTACAGTATGTCTTTTTGCTTTTAGCTTGTCTAGTGTTTTATCCGCTACACTGGACTAAATGTCTTTCCCCCCCCCCGCCAGTATGAAGACCAGCTGATCAGCCCCAAGCAGTTTGTGCACATTTCTGGAAAAGCCACTCTGAAGGACTGGAAGAGAGCCATCAGGATGGGGGGGGTCATGCTGCGGTGAGGAGACTGATGTCTGCATTAGAGCCGAAATCCAGGGTTAAATATTCGGAATTCTGCCTCGATGCTCTGAACACAACGTTATAATTATCACAGTCTGCATGCAAACGCTTACTCATACGTCTACAATAAATATGCTAAACCGTGATTTAAAGCTCACCTATCATGCTATTTTTAGGCAATAGCATAGGTCTCAGATATATACAAATAAAAAACATGTCTATGAAGTGTTTTGCTCAAAACACCAAACATATCACCCGTTCTAGCCATGCCTCATATCCCTCTATTTCACTTCCTGTTTCAAAAGTGCTGATTTGGAGTATAAAGCTTTAAAAAAATTAAAATTGAAAAAAAAGGAGGGGTCTGAGCTCATGCGGGACCCGGCAGCTACTGTCTAAACTAAATGCTGCCGTGATGAAACGCCATATCATGGATCATCAAGGATCCTCTCTGAAACAGTCTGGAGCTCAAAGGCTTTCTCTCTTGCCGGTTATACCACAAGGTGAGTTCCTTTCTACTTCCTGCTTCTTCACACACATGCTCTCCAGTACAGGTTAGCTCTGAGTGTTAGCCATGCTAATGTAAGCATGCACCGACCATATTACTTCCAAAACAGTCGGGCATTGTTTCTGATAGCAACGTTTCTGATTGGGCCGTGGGTCCACATTTCAGATGTTACGTCATAACGGACGCAAATCTGGATCAGCTCCGTTGTTCCCCGTTTTTAGAGATTTGGGTTTGGAGGAAAAGAGAGAGGGTTTTATTTTCTGACGCTTTCTGAGTGTATATCTTTATGGTTTACTGCACTTATTGTAATTTGCTTTGGATAAAATGTTATCTAATCTAATGCTTAAAGGTGGGGTCGGTAATTCACTTCAGAAACACTGTTTGTTATATTCCATGGAATGCTCTTAACATCCCGATAGCAATGAATATATGAAATGCTTTGACAATAAATAAATAAATCTGTGGAAGCCGTAGTGCTGTAAAATGCAGGACCAATCATTTGAGCCGGCTAAAGTAACTGGATGGCCTACCTGCCTGTCAGCCTTCCCTCGGGGCACACACTTACCTCGTGCCCTCATTGGTCATGTGCGCGTTCCTGTGTGTTGGAGGAGGGGCTCTGTGAGGAAGTCTGAAGGAAAGGGCAGATTTTTTTACGGCTGTGTACTTTCAAATTCTAGCGCACTCGAGCTGGTTTCTCCATCCTTACCGACCCTACCTTTAAGTAGATACATAATGTAGTAACATAGGTGCACTGAGCTCAGGAACACACCAAACGTTAAATATCATCGATAAAGGTTGCAATTCCTTTTGGTAGTATTGATGGGATCATCGGTGTCCAATTAAACATTGACTAACTGTCCGAACCCCTTCCTCATTTCTGCTCTCTAGAAAAATGATGGATTCGGGTCAGCTGGACTTCTATGAGCACAACACGCTGTGCACCAACACGTGTCGCAGCACCAAGTTCGACCTTCTGATCAACAACACACGCTTCCCCCCCGACGGCACAGGCACCTCCTCTCAGGGTGAGCACACGCGCGTGCGCACACACACACACACACACACACACACACACACACACACACACACACACACACACACACACACACACACACACACACACACACACACACACACACACACACACACACACACACACAAAAGCGATTTAAGACGGCAATAAAATACTAATTTCCCCGACATGATGAGCTATTTTGTGATTATCTTCTGCTGTTTTACACTTTTAGTTTTGAGGCATTGTTAAACCAGACTTGAATTATAAATATTCTTTAAATAATGATTTAGTGTTTCAGAATTATGAAGTATGTTCAAATTAAGACAAAGTATCTCAATTGAATGTACTCAGAATATTTAATATTGTTATGAAAAGAATGGCTTAGTAACTAATGGAAGACTCATAATGTCAAAATAATTAGTTCACTTATTATTTTCGCCTTTATATGTGGCTGCCAAAAATCTTCTGCGTGTTTTCAATGTAGCATTCAACAAAACTCACATTATCCTACGTCTTTATTGTTGTGCTTTTGAACGGTAATTTCTTATCTGTATGTTTAATTTGCCATAATGTGTGACGTACAGCTCAGTTGGTTCTGGGTAACGGCAGCACGGCGGGCGAGGACAGAGCCGAGACTCTGAGTGCCAAGATGGACTGGATCACCAGTTCACTGGAGGCTGCAGAGAAGAAGGAGACCAGCGAGATCTCAGGTCCCACAGAGCACCCACTACTCAGAGTTAATATCACCATTACTTCATTCACAGATCACACGTGTGACTTTGCTGTGTTTGTGTCTCCACAGAGGACACGCTGAACTTCTGGAAGGGCATTGCTGATGTGGGTCTGCTGGGAGAGGTGGTGACCAACATCAGCACGGAGCTGCAGGAGCTGCTGAACGGGGTGAAGCAGCGCAGGGAGCCGGCGGCCCTACAGGACACAGGTACACAGCATCACGCACTAGGGCTCTTCTACATCAACATGTGTCCCCTCTTCTCCATGTCTCTTCTACATCAACATGTGTCCCCTCTTCTCCATGTCTCTTCTACATCAACATGTGTCCCCTCTTCTCCATGTCTCTTCTACATCAACATGTGTCCCCTCTTCTCCATGTCTCTTCTACATCAACATGTGTCCCCTCTTCTTCATGTCTCTTCTACATCAACATGTGTCCCCTCTTCTCCATGTCTCTTCTACATCAACATGTGTCCCCTCTTCTTCATGTCTCTTCTACATCAAAATGTGTCCCCTCTTCTTCATGTCTCTTCTACATCAACATGTGTCCCCTCTTCTCCATGTCTCTTCTACATCAACATGTGTCCCCTCTTCTTCATGTCTCTTCTACATCAACATGTGTCCCCTCTTCTTCATGTCTCTTCTACATCAACATGTGTCCCCTCTTCTTCATGTCTCTTCAACATCAACATGTGTCCCCTCTTCTTCATGTCTCTTCTACATCAACACGTGTCCCCTCTTCTTCATGTCTCTTCAACATCAACATGTGTCCCCTCTTCTTCATGTCTCTTCTACATCAACATGTGTCCCCTCTTCTTCATGTCTCTTCTACATCAACATGTGTCCCCTCTTCTCCATGTCTCTTCTACATCAACATGTGTCCCCTCTGTGGAAAGAGACTCTGAAAGTTTCAGGAACAAAGATTCTCTCTCTTTTTGATCCATTTCTGAAAATGAGCTGATCAGATTTTGGCCACTTTATGATGTCATAACGATGTGTTGTCTTGTGTAACCATCAGCCAATCAGCACCCAAGGTAACCCCCCCCCCCCCTTATCACCTGAACCTCCTCTAGAGCTCCATTGAGTTCTTTGTAACCAAATCTCTCTCTGAGGGGCGTGGGGAGGGGCTCCTTATTTTCATCTAAAGTAACAGACAGAGAATCAGCACTTTGGAAACATGGCTGAAACAGAGGGGATTATGGGTAATGCTGCAATGATCTGTTTGCTGTTTCAGCCAATCAGAGCTCTGTATATATCTGAGACCTGTGATATATTGATGGAAAACAGTGTAATAGGGGACCTTTTAAGGACGCTTTAATAAGAGCCGTGTGTGCATGTTCTGTGATTACGACCCTCTGCCTGCCCCGTAGTTTGAGAGGAAGAAAGTTTGGAGTGAGAAACTCCCTCAGGGATTTTAGCCTTACAGACCATTTACATGCACTAAACCCTTTATAACACACGACAGGAAAAATCTATTGCCAGCTTTAGAAAAAACATGTATTTAAATCTCGCTCCAAAGTGCTGGACAAGGACTGAACGGATGATGGGTGAAATTGCCAAAGACCAGAAAGCCTTTTCAATGTGTGACTTGTGTACGGATCATGAGTAAATACTTAGTGTTTGAATGTTTACCCCGGCTGGATTTGGTCCTCCTCTCTGACTGACTGAGTGACCTTGTGATTGATTGCCGCACTGATCCCAGATTCCTGTCTGGTAGAGGTGGCGGTGCTCAGTAACCTGGCTCAGGTGTTCGGCCTGCTGGACTCAGTGAAGAGGATCGTGGAGACGAGGAGGCAGCAGACGGACCCGAGCCAAGAGCAGGTCCTCTGCACGCTCAGCAGTGAGTACACGCACGCGCACACACACACGCACGCACACACACACACACACCTCTTTACATCCGATCACATTAGATAACATGTACTACTATTTACAAGTTCTAAAACACGACTTCGTGTCTCCAAATAATGTTACGGTATATCGAAAGAATGACTCAAATTAATTTAGTAAGACAAATGAATTGCTTTGAATAGTAGCAAGGCTGCTAGCAATACATTAGCCATGTTGCTAACGACATATATATATATTATATATATATAAACAAGCAGATTAATCATCCTGTTTATATAAAAATCAACAGACAGAACATATGTTATCATTGTCTCTGTTGTACAGTTGGTTTGGAAACAAATGCAGTGTGTGTGTGTGTGTGTGTGTGGCCTAGCATTACTATCCTTGTGGGGACCTAAATCTGTTTACACAGTCAAGTGTGGGGACTCGCCTCCCTTATGGGGACATTTGGAGGCTCTGAGAAAATCTGAAAAACATCCACTTGTCCGCACATGATGCCACTCTTGATACTAAATATGACAACAAACAGAGATGACATTTCAATTGAGTTTAATGTGTGTGTATGAGATTAGGCATAACAATTTCCAAATATCACTATTGGCACGTGCAAAATCTGCTTTTTAGTAATGGAGAAAAATTATTTGTGATCTTACGATTGTTTCTTGTTTATAGAAGCAGATCGATCGTCCTGTCAATTGTCTTTGCAAATAATAACACTGTCTGTTGCCACTATAAATTATTGAGTTTTATGTGAGTTTTGAGATTAGACTTGACATTCAGATACATCTCAGATAAGTACTGATAACAAATATTAATATTAGAAACATGAGCAGTCTGATAGTTAATAAATGCGCTGACGTTGTGATGTGTGTAGACCTGGAGGTGCAGCTGGAGGACCAGAGGAAGCAGCAGCATGTCCGGGCTCTGCTCTCCTGCCCTCAGCCCGCGGCCAAAACAAAAACCCCCCCTAAGCGTCCGCCCAAACGCCCCCGCCTGCAGAGACCCGCCTCCACCAGCGCCACCCTCCTCTCCTCCTCCATCACCCAGCAGCAGACCCTGCAGCCCCAGCAGTTCACCGTGCTCTCCCCGATTTCCCTCACCTCCATGGGGCAGCCCTTCACCATGGCCGGCCTCTCCTCCTCCAACACCGTCACGCTGCTGTCCGCCGGCTCGCAGCTCTTCACCCGCTACATGCTGGCCGGGGACGGGAAGACGGACACCATCACGCTGCACCCGTCATCCGGCCTCACACTGCTGGGCACCGCGCTGCAGGACTCGGGGCAGCTGGGCACCATGGTGAGCCCCGTGGAGCTGCTGCAGCTCACCCAGCAAGGGGGCGGAGAGGGGATGGCCCTCGAGGGACAGATGGTGGACGGAGCCATGCTGGTGCATCAGGAGGTGACTACATCTTGTTCTTTGCTTTAGAGACTAGAGAGGGATAGAGACTGTTCAAGACCTGAACTTTTTAAAGAACATCCATAACCAGGCTGTCCGCGGGGTCTTAAAAAGTATTACAAGTTGATAAATCAATTTAGCGAAAATGAAGGCTATTAAAAATTATTAAACGGCATTTCCCAAGGTATTACATTTTGTAGCTTGTTTTCAATAAGTCTATAAATGGTCCAAAGAGGTTGAATTCTACAGTCTGCCTGAATGTAATCACGGCGTAGGTGTGTAGTGTGATTCTGTGGAGTTTATTTATGGCATCCCGTTGGATTTGACATCATCTGAACACAGTGGCGAGCCGTGACTTTTATACCTAGGCCCTCTGACCCCCCTTCCCTCGAAAAAAAAGAAGAGTTATTACATCACAGCGTCGACTTCAGCGGAATATCAAAACAGCGGTCCGGGGTGCAAAACGCATCAATGACAGCGACCCTCTACCACACAAACAACACCATTTATATAAACACCTATCCTGACAGGGCACCCACAGCCAAGTAACAATTACAAATGAATGAAGTCGGCACGGCGGCCCACATTGAAGATGAGTTAGGCCTACCTTTGATGACAAATCACTGAAACACAACGTCCATCCTCCTGTCCTTCTGGATGAAGCACTTGCGGGTCATTCAGCTGATCCTTTGCCACTCCAGTTTATCATTGGAACTCAATCTTGAAAATGACTCTGTTAATAATTTCGCAACGATGTCATCATCACTGTCACTGACATGAGCCATCATGAACGAACTGATGCTAATCATAAATCTATCGATCAATCTATCGATTAGATTTATGATTAGAAAATAATAAAAGTAGGGTAGACATGTGGATATTATCCGGCTGAACAAAACGTGCATTTATCTAACAGGTTCGTTTTCCACAGACCTAATTTCGAGCTATTTTCCAAAATCCTATGTGTAATGGAAATGTCTGTGTAGCAATGCAGTGGGAGTCACCGACTCAGGAAGGAGACACGGTAGAGCAGGAGCTTTGATGTCAAACACTGAAGGTTTATTTGGAATTACGGCCGGAGGATTCACATCACAAATCAGAGCAGTCACGGTGCACGGGAGAGTTGCCACGTCAATTCTGGAGAACCTCTCTCTTGTTAGCCCATTTAACTGGTTTCAAAGAGAGTAGTCAACATATCTTGATAAGAATCAGAATAGATCAACTAAGCCATGTAATAATTGGCAATAGGTAGTTGGATCGGTAACATTTGCTAGCTAGCTTGTTAGATGGGTAGCTGAGGTAAGCCAGCTAACTAGGTATATAGGCAAACAAATAATGACCATAGGGGCACTGAGCTGCCATCCCCACCATACGTCATCTCACATCATTCAGAGCTGATTGGCTGTAAGTACGTGTGCCGCGAAAAGTGTGGTGTGTGAAGAGGAGACGAGAGAGCATGCGAGAGAGCTGCAGTGACGCGTCCTAAAACCCGGAAGTAAGCTGCGCATGGCTTCCCTCGACAAAAAAGCAATGAGATTTCTCCATAGGATGTTAGAAAATAGCTCCAAATAAAATCTGTGGGAAACAAACCTGTTAGATAAATGCACGTTTTGTTCAGCCGGATAATATCCACATGTCTATCCTACTTTTATAATTTTCGAATCATAAATCTATTGATTAGATTTATGATTGACAAAAAAGTAATAGAGATTTTTGTCCAGAAGGATAGGCAAATGGACTTAATCTTCAAGTCAAGGTAAGACCGCAAGTTTATTGCTAAGTGAGAACAATTCAATATTTAAATGATACAATTAAAAAATGTGGGTATCCTTTTGTTGAACTGTCTGTTTAAAATGAATTGAAGCATCAGACAAAAAAAGCTTTTGAAAATAATATTATATTTTGATTTAGGTCAAAATATAATATTTGTAAACCTGAAGAGTCGGTGCCAGTGCCTCACCAGCCATGCACCTCACTGCAGAAGCTTATAGACATCTAAGTTTTTTGTGCCCCACCACTTTTGTACATATAAAAACGCCACTGACGGCGCAACACTAACGTAACTCTGATCGATATTTTCTGTGACTGTTTTCCACTAACAAGGCCTAAGCACTGCAGAGCCCATATCGTGTTCATGTTAGTGTTTACTTCCTGTCTGTCGTCTTCTGGTGATTTATCTGCAGTCCAACCTCTTTCCCTTTCCACCTTGATTTTCCTTAGCACCGGTCATTATTTGGCTTAGCAGCAGTGTGTGTTATCGAGTATTATTATAGAGATTTCCAAATTGACCAATCAGAATCGAGCATTCAACTAAGCCGTGTAATAAATATATATATATATGCGTTGGTTACAAGTGTTCTTTTAATCACAAAGCTATGTGTTACTCTGGTTGTGTATGAAAAGTACTATATAAATAAAGTTTGATTGTGATTCTTCAGGGCGATGTGGGACAGGAACACACGGTCATCGAGATCAACCCGGCGCCCATGGAGCAGGCGGTGGGCGTGATGGAGCTGCAGCTGAGCGGGGACTCGGGTCAGGACGCCATGATGATGCAGACCGGCATGGAGGAGACGCAGTGCCAAATGCAGGAGGTGCAGACTGGGGGGGTGGAGGGGCTGCAGCTGGACGCCAGCGGACAGCTGTCGGGCATCCAGATCGTGGTCATAGAGGACAACACTCAGGAAGAACACACGGACAAATGAGACTCTCTTATTTTATCCCGCGGACTGTCAGACTTTAAAGACTGAATCTCCGAATCCAATCTTTGCCTTGGCCTAAGACCAAGCTCTAGGGGAACAGTCTACCTGCCAGAAATGTGAACCCGGAAATGTTGAGTACCCCACATTTTTATGTTGGAATGCAGTTTTGAGATCCCTAAAACGTTCACATGGACCCAAATTCATCAAAAGCAGTCCCCGGGAGTACAGGTACGGCCACTTCCTGGTTACAACTGCTCTGAAAATGTCAGAAATTAATTCAACATCCTCAATAACTATTGTATGCTCATTAATGCTTATTAATGCAACTTATGCTAATTTAGCATATTGCCCAACTTGTGAAAGTTAGCTGGGGACCCGTACTTTATATTTCTTACATAAAAACGTTGGGGTACTCGACATTTCCGGGTTCACGACAGGACTCTATGAGCTGGTAAATAGACTAGTAGTCACAGCCATTTTTCGTGTGTGTGTGTGTGTGTGTGTGTGTGTGTGTGTGTGTGTGTGTGTGTGTGTGTGTGTGTGTGTGTGTGTGTGTGTGTGTGTGTGTGTGTGTGTGTGTGTGTGTGTGTGTGTGTGTGTGTGTGTGTGTGTGTGTGTGTGTGTGTGTGTGTGTGTGTGTGTGTGTGTGTGTGTGTGTGTGTGTGTGTGTGTGTGTGTGTGTACATGATCCCTTAACATTTGTATTGAAACAAAGAGGCTTCACAACAACAAATATTCTGTTGCTTATGTCAGTTTTGCATTTTAAGTACAGTTGCTGTTTATTACTTGAAGTATTAGTAGTTTTGGCTCCGATTTCTAGCTGTTATAATGACATTGTACTCATCAGGTTACATACTAAGATGGGGCAGAACAAAAATCAAGAAATCTCACAAAAAAAGTGTTTGTGTGCCCTGTACGATGATTCCCAACATGTTGTGTGTTCACTTGCGGTTTTATTAAAAGTGCTGGATTAGAATTTCCTTAAACATGGTTTCCCATCAGGTCCATTTGCTCCATAGCTGTGAGGAGACGGATGTCTGATTCGGCAAGAACATGTTAACATAATTACCGTGGGTACAGATTTAGAGCTAAAAGGAATACTTCATCATCACCAAAAGGACCATTTGTATATCAACAACTCTCCTGAACTCTTGGAGAATAGTTTCTTACGTGCTTCGACAGTGAACGAAAAATCTCCAAACGTATGAAAGTCTGGATGACGGGACCTCGTAAAACAAAACATACATTTACAAACTAATTTACGCAGACAAATTCAAGTCTCATTTGTACAGTGCTGTGCTCATATTACTACCAATCAGTTAACCTTTCAAAATAGAGGAAAACCATTTAATTTTTTTAACGAGATGTACAGTATAATTAGCCTGATGTCTAACCTTTATTTTGGTCATGATGGTGCTTCACATCTACATTTACAATACAAAATCTATAGTGCAAAACACTAAAGTAATCTGTCTCCCTGCTCGTGTGTGTTGCCCTTATCTCATCAGCGACCTTTATCAGTACAATGTCTTTTAAAACATATAGAAATTGTTGCTAAAACTCCAAAACCACCTGAGTTGTAATGATGTGGAATCCTCCTTTAAGCCATGTGAGGACAGAAGAGCCCTGCAGCTGTGGACACTCGACACTTCACACCTCTCACTGTGGATCAGACTCATGACCAGGGACAGTGTTGGTGTCGCTGATGCACCGTGGGAAGAATGGCACTGTTTGTATCGTGGTGTTTTGTCTGTCTGTGACGACAGGAAGACAGTTTGCCTGCTCTCGGACATTTCTTTAGGATTGTTTTTAATGTGCATAGTTTAATGAAACCTCCTCACTGGAAATGCTCATGCACTTATTTTCTGTGTTTTTTTGTATCGTCCTCACACTCCATGCATTTCCTTCACCCATCTCAGTATGATAGACAGTGTGAGCTACTGGGCTTTAAGTCAATATATAAAGTTAATGTCAAACTAGGTATGCATTTATTTTATACTTGTAAAAGTAGTGTTATCATATTTATTGGTTTGCAGACTCATGGGCCTCTCTGTTTAAACATGGATTCATTGATGGTTCAGGCTCGCATCAACACAGTCCGGTTCTATCATTTCTTATTTAATTTAACGAATGAGGTTATTTGCATTCTGACTTTGTAATGTGTTTTCAATATCAGATTAAAACTGAAAAATAACAAGTGGTTGTTTGAATGTTTCTCCACCAGAGGGCGCTGTGTGCTCACCACACAGCGGGATGAAGCTGCTCACCCAGGTAGATCTGCATTAATAATCATTATTTCAATAAAGGTTTATTTATATAGCACTTTTCATGCAAAGGATGCACACAACATGAGACAAACAGAAAATAAGATTGAAATAATGTTAAAACGTATTAGCTCACATACAGCATGTACACATGATACGTATTTTAGTCCTCAAAGGGAAAAATGATTAGAAAAAATACAATAAAAGAATCCAAAAGTAAACAACTGAGAACCCAATCAGTAAAAGTGACATAAAACAAAATGAATTAATACATAAAATAATACATTAATAAAACATTTAAATAATAACAAAATAAAAATAAATTTTTAGACTCAAAAACTCGTTCTTTATTTATTCCTGTAATCTGCAGCGTCATGGTGGCTTTAATCTGCAGCGTCATGGTGGCTGTAATCTGTATAGTCATGGTGGCTGTAATCTGCAGAGTCATGGGTCATGGTGGCTGTAATCTTTAGAGTCATGGTGGCTGTAATCTGCAACGTCATGGTGGCTGTAATCTGCAGCGTCATGGTGGCTGTAATCTGTATAGTCATGGTGGCTGTAATCTGCAGAGTCATGGGTCATGGTGGCTGTAATCTTTAGAGTCATGGTGGCTGTAATCTGCAGAGTCATGGGTCATGGTGGCTGTAATCTGCAGAGTCATGGTGTCTGTAATCTGCAGCGTCATGGTGGCTGTAATCTGAAGAGTCATGGTGGCTGTAATTTGCAGCGTCATGGTGGCTGTAATCTGCAGCGTCATGGTGGCTGTAATCTGCAGAGTCATGGTGTCTGTAATCTGCAGAGTCATGGTGTCTGTAATCTGCAGCGTCATGGTGGCTGTAATTTGCAGCGTCATGGTGGCTGTAATCTGTATAGTCATGGTGGCTGTAATCTGCAGAGTCATGGGTCATGGTGGCTGTAATCTTTAGAGTCATGGTGGCTGTAATCTGTAAAATCATGGGTCATGGTGGCTGTAATCTATCATGGTGGCTGTAGTCTGCAGAGTCGTGGAGGCTGTAATCTGCAGCGTCAAGGTGTCTGTAATCTGCAGCGTCATGGGTCATAGTGTCTGTAATCTGCAGAGTCGTGGTGGCTATAATCTGCAACGTCATGGTGGCTTTGATCTGCAGATCATGGTGTCTGTACTCTTTAGAGTCATGGGTCATGGTGGCTGTAATCTGCAGCATCATGGTGGCTGTCGTGATGTCCTCTCTGGAGGCTGCTGAGCTGACGGGTTACCAGGGGCTTGCTGGTTATTACTGCCTCTCACTGAAGCCTCTAATACTGGCAGGCAGGCAGCATGAAGGCAGGATGGTGAAGGTCAAACACACACAAAAACAGCCTCATGCTCAAAACAGAGCGAGAAATATACAACGAGATGAAATATCAATACTGAGGAGGCACAATCACACCCTAACTTGATGCAATATTATTAACCATCTAATAATGTAAAATATATAATAATATATTGCATACAGAGGCCATTTTTCCATACAGTGAGTATTTCTCTTAGAGGATTTTCTGTTCTTCAAGCACGTTTTTGAATATAGTGTTTGCACATGTATTGGTTGATATTTAGTTAGTTCTCCAAATCCTGCTGCCCTATCTTTTGCTGTATCACCCAAAAACTCAGCCGTGCTTGAAGGGATTTCTTGCAGACGAAAAATATTGTCGACCTTATCTGATTATTTTTTTTTGGGATCTCTTACACCTCTTCCTCCCCATCTCGTCCCAGCGGCGGCAGTCTGTGCTCTTTGAGAGTGTGTTCCCATCTCCCCACACCGCAATGAAGATGTCCCAGAATGACGGACAGAGGTGTTAACCCCGGTGGTTCAGGGGGGAGATGGAGGCGTTCTTGTTTACACACACTGAGTCACCTTGTCTGTCAGGGAAACCTCAGATCTGCCTCCTCTTATCTCACCCAGAGACTCTCTCTACTGCAGCTTCACATCATCATAAATATTTTCCTCTGCCACATAATTTTTGCTTCTTCATGGCATTTTTCGCTTCACTCCTCCAGATACTACTTAGAGTAGTGTTGTGATGATGTATTTGTGTAGGCTGACCCAGAAGTTAGCATCGCAAGGGCTCCCTCTAGAAAAAAACTATGGGATTTCTCCATTGGATTTTTACAGAAAAGAATCTGTTGCAAACAAACGTTTATCATATTTACACGTTTTGTTCATAGGATAATTTCCACATATTAACATCATTTAAAAAAATATTGAAGTAAAAAACTAAAGTGAGGCCATAAAGGAACTACAGCACGGTCACATGACTTCACGCCACCACCGCTAAGCTAAAGGTGGCTAATGTTGGGCTATAAAGGAACTACAGCACGGTCACATGACTTCACGTCACCACCGCTAAGCTAAAGGCGGCTAATGTTGGGCTTTAAAGGAACTACAGCACGGTCACATGACTTCACGTCACCACCGCTAAGCTAAAGGTGGCTAATGTTGGGCTATAAAGGAACTACAGCACGGTCACATGACTTCACGTCACCGCGGCTAATGTTGGGCTATAAAGGAACTACAGCACGGTCACATGACTTCACGTCATCACCGCTAAGCTAAAGGAGGCTAATGTTGGGCTATAAAGGAATTACAGCACGGTCACATGACTTCACGTCACCACCGCTAAGCTAAAGGTGGCTAATGTTAGGCTATAAAGCAACTACACATTACATTACATTGCATTTAGCTGACGCTTTTATCCAAAGCAACTTACAATAAGTACATTCGACCAGGAAGATACAACCTTGAAGAAAACAGAATCATATAAGTACATCAGGTTTCATAGAGCCAAACATTTCAAGTGCTACTCAACTGGCTATAGATAAGCCAGTCCTTTATTAGTATATAAGTGCTCTGTTAGCAGTTCTTTGTTAGTAATTCTATCGCTCGAAGTGGAGTCGAAAGAGATGAGTTTTACACCACAGTCACATGACTTCACGTCACCACCGTAAGCTAAAGGTGGCTAATGTTAGGCTATAAAGGAACTACAGCATGGGCACATGACTTCACGTCACCACTGCTAAGCTAAAGGAGGCTAACGTTGGTCATGCTGACGTTTTGTCGTTTCACTTAGACACTTGTTAGCAACCGCCAGGTTTAAATCCACCCGTGGGGTATTTATTGACGTATTTTATGTCGTAGAATAAGAATATCCTAAGCTTGTGTTAACCACAGACCTTATTTTAAGCTAACAACTAAAAACATTTTCAAATAAACATTGACTTCTAGACGAGGGAACAGGAAGTGCTTATTCATGTCAGGGTTTTAGGACTCATTCCTGCATCACTCTATTCTCTTTCTCCGTAGTCGCATTACTTCACCTCAGACGCACTTTCCAAACTATTCTCAACAATTATTCTGAAGCACAGAATATACAAAAATATACACATGTATAGAGGACAGACAGAAATACGTTTACAGCTCCTCTAACTGGTCACAAAACCCCAACTTCTTATTCTCTGCTCTTTATTCCCTGTTCCCGTCTTATCTCGTTGACTCTGCTGCACACACACAATTGTCTTGTTTCATTATAAATAGGAAGTCCCCCTCTGCGCTTGATAACATTTTCTCTGCTGCGTTTTAACGAGAGAATAAGAGGCGGACTGGTTTTTCGAGATGCTCCCCCTCCCCCTTCGCGTCGATTTGTTTCTCCACTTATGCTTCCTACATTCATCAATTTGTGAGAAATGTTACCCTCCTGGGACTCCTCTCGCCCCCTCAGCCCTCGAAACGTATATATCCAGAGTAAATGTCCATCACCACGCTGCCTCCACACGTCCTCCGGCTATTTAAACTCTCCTGGTGTGGATCATTTACTCCTGCATGCCGGCTTCCTGCTTCATTTGATTTCATTACTTTCATTATTTTTGGAGCCCGTTTTGTGCTCGTTCGGAAGCTAACATATAACTGCATGTGTTTAAAGTCTGACCATATTGCATATGTATGTGTCCTTTAGTTCCCAACATCCTCTTTGCTGATAATGTGTCACAACATCCAAATACTACTCAAAAATAGTAGGGAAAAAGCTATATTTACATCTCAGTTTAATGAATGTGCTGCGGGCTTTATAGAAAGTACAAACATGCTTATGACTCAATATTGTCATAATTCACAGATCCATTCTTACATTTAATACAATGATGAGAAAGAAATGACAGAATTATGACATAAACAATTAAAAATAATTTATAACATGTCAAAAACTGACATTTAATCTCTAAAATATCCCTTTTGCATTTAATCATTATGCCTTCATGTCTCATAATAATGACTGTTCATCTCTTGAATGTATAAAACCACAAGAGGAAAGGCCTCACAGGTTTCTCTCCATCATAATTCTCTCTTTTTAACTCTGGCATGTCTCGTCCACAGGACAGGTGTGTCAGTCAAACCTGAACAAAGCGAGCGTCAACGTCAATCTTTTGTCAGAGGAGAGAAACGATGCGAAAGACACCTGACATGACGTGTAATGTTTGATCAACGTGGCAGTAGCTTCTCACAAAATGGTAGAGGCAGTCGAGGAATGAATCCACTGAAATGTGGGGAAACAGTTGGGAAAGGTTATTCATGGGAAACCCTCTCCTCACACAGAAAGGAAAATGCCAAATGTCTCGTGGACACACACACACACACACACACACACACACACACACACACACACACACACACACACACACACACACACACACACACACACACACACACACACACACACACACACACACACACACACACACACACACACACACACACACACACACACACACACCACAAGGGACAGATATTTTTTTGTAATTCCATTCGAGCGACCTGGCTGAGCTCCATAATGATGCGGGAGAGATGGAGGCTGGTTCCTCTCACAGGTCAGCGCACTCTCTGGACCCGGGGAGATGTCTGCGTGTTACAGCGATCTGTATTCCTTTCCACCGTGCGGGGGCCCATTTCTGCTTAATATGGGTCTGCTGCAGCCTCACCGCCATCACCAGAGTTCATTCTCAGTGTGTGTTTTTATCAGCACCCCTAGGGGCTCATGTAATTGCTCAGTGCTGATGAGAACAGCCCCGGCTCAAAGTACCATCTCATACCGCAATTACACCCGTGGAGGTGCAGAGGGGGGTGATGGGAAAATAAAGAAAGTGCCTGGTGCGGCACGGCAGGTGAAACACTCCGGCCCAACCTGCTCCTGCTGAGCCGATAGAGGACTAAAAAGTCAGACATCTCCTTGGGGATAGAGAGTTTTTTAAGCTGTTAATCCTTCGCTCTGTAGATGATTGAGGTGAACAGCTGACATTTGAGGCCTTTTATGTTAAAAGTTTACAAAGCGTAGAGTGTTGCTGGGCCGAGAGACAATAAAGGTTGCCAACTTTCAGAGGACCTTCCTGTGTTCCTCACTGCGAGTGGGGTAACCATTAACAAAACCTGGCCTGTTTGCTATCCTTCAAAACTTCAGCACGGTCACATGACTTCACGTCACCAGCGCTAAGCTCAAGGCGGCTAATGTTAGGCTATAAAGGAACTACAGCACGGTCACATGACTTCACGTTACCAGCGCTAAGCTCAAGGCGGCTAATGTTAGGCTATAAAGCAACTACAGCACGGTCACATGACTTCACGTTACCAGCGCTAAGCTCAAGGCGGCTAATGTTGGGCTATAAAGGAACTACAGCACGGTCACATGACTTCACGTTACCACCGCTAAGCTAAAGGCGGCTAATGTTAGGCTATAAAGCAACTTCAGCACGGTCACATGACTTCACGTCACCAGCGCTAAGCTCAAGGCGGCTAATGTTAGGCTATAAAGCAACTACAGCACGGTCACATGACTTCACGTTACCACCGCTAAGCTAAAGGCGGCCAAATGTTGGGTGTTTTTTATTTCACCAGCGGGGTATTTACTGATGTATTTTATGTCCTAAAACCAACATCTCTTCAGCTTGTGTTAACCACAGACCTTATTTTAGGCTAACAACCAAGAACCCATTAAAAAACCCATTGTATTTAGAAAAAGCTAACCAGAAGTGCTTGGATGCTGACTCATTCCCAGGTTTTAGGACTCATTCCTGCACCGCTGTATAGAAGAATAACGGATGTCTGAGGGGAATGTGATTGGTGTCTGTTAGAAAAATATCACTCGTCACCAGCTTGAGTTTCAATCTCAGGATCCATGTATTTATTATCCTTGCAAGAATGGAAGTAGTCCTCACATACAGAGCATCAACTAGTTCCTGAACAGTGTCCTTCACATGCTGATATTCAAGAGAGGGAGTTACACAGTCACAAGATACATGTACAAAGCAAAGCAGTATTCAATGTTTAGTTCAGATTAGCTAAGGCCCACGTAAGCAATAAACATGACAGTCATATGCCTATCTCCCTAGAATCATCATGTTTAATCGTTGGAACATAGCTATCGTATGTTCAACACAGTGTCTCATGAGCTTCTTCTATGTAATCATACATCCGGTCCTGTGCTACTCTGATATTGAAGGAGTACATTCAGTATTTTCCCAACAGTGTCCTCGCCCAGACTGTGCAGCTCTAGGCTCCTCTGCTTATGAAAATAAATGCTGAGTAGTGTTGAACTGTGGTGTGCTGCTCTGGTGACAGCCGGGGGGGGGGGGGGGGCAGGGGTGGGTTTAGTCTGACAGGCCGACGCGCCTGGTTTGCATTGAGATGCTTGACGCTCCCTCCACCCCCCCACTCAAGTCTTTGGATGGGGCCGGGGCAGCAACATGTCCTCCGTCAGTTTCCCTCTGTGACAACGCTGCAGAGCTCCAGCCTATCTTTGTTCCTGTCATTGGACTCTCCTTACATTTTGCTTTGAGGCTGTGTGTGACTCTGTGGATGTTACTGAGAATGTATAAATAGGAACACTGCCAGCAACCTTCCATGTCCGTCCGCGCGCCGCTCAAATGTAATAACATAACCCATGTTTATATTAGGAGATGTCCTGCAAACAAAAACTATTAAGCAAGCAATTCATAAGCCGCCAACACCAATCCTGCTGCCGCTCAGGTCAGTGATAAATAAAGAGTTCACAGCCATGCTAGCAGCTCTGTGAGGCTGGACTTAAAGAGACAGTTTGCATTGAGGTTTACATGAGGTACTTAAAGGGGCCCTATTCTACTCATTTTCAGGTTCATATCAGTATTCAGTGTCTCCTCTATGACATGTCTCCATGCTTTCATGTTCAGAAAGCTCTTTATTTTTCTCATACTGCCTGTGCTGCAGCACCTCTTTTCACCCTCTTACAGAAACCAGATCCCAGTCTGCTCTGATTGGTTAGCTGGCCGGCTCTGTTGTGATTGGTCAACAGCTTAGAGATGTCCCGCCCCCTTAGCCTATCACTTACAATGTGTTGGAGCGCTAGACAATAGGAGCGAGAGTTTCCATAGTGATGTCACTGTGTTCGGAAGTAAACAAAGGAGTCAATGGAGGCGGTTCAGTCAGTGTGTGGGAGATTTTAGCCTTTGCAGACCATTTACATGCACACAAACCTATAGAACACTATACAGGAAAGGAGATACCTATAAAAGCATAACAGAGCCCCTTCAAATATTTGAACTTGGGAATTTGTAATAATAAGTTTACCATCTTAAATGAAATCTCTTCTGAATTTAGTTCGCTTGTTCCCAGCGGTTACCTTATTTTCTTTTTTCTTTAATCTCTTTAATATAATTTGTACGCTTTTAAATCATGTCTATCTCCAATCAGTAATAATACGCCTTTGTTCCTTTTCTCACTTTTATAAACTTATTTTGTGGGGGAAAATTGTGCATTTTATCAATTAATCTATGACTTTCCTGCTCTACAGCCATTAAAGGTCACCTATCATGCTATCTCTAGGCAATAGCATAGGTTTCAGATATATAAAAATATATAAAAAAACATATCTATGAAGTGTTTTGCTCAAAATACCAAACAGATCACCCATTCTAGCCATGCTTCATATCCCTCTATTTCACTTCCTGTTTCAAAAGTGCTGATTTGGGGTATAAAGCTTTAAAAAACAAAAACAATTGATAAATAAAAAGGAGGGGGCTGAGCTCCTGCGGGACCCGGCAGCTACTGTCTAAACTAAATACTGCCGTGATGAAACGCCATATCATGGATCATCAAGGATTATTTGATAGGTCCCCTTTAAAACTTAATTTAAGGCCACAGATCTTTAGTGTAGTGTAGAAATAGTCCATTTGGTTTTTCTCAATATAAAAGTGGTTTATTGGGCAGACAGGTAGACAGGCAAACAACATATCTCCCTTAATTCTGCATGACAAGTACAATTCATATCAAATAAATTATGCAGGTTTATGTCTTGTTTTACAGCCCTCCCTTTACAGGTCTGTTTACAGTAGATGTGTTCAGAGTTTACTGCTTGTCCGCTGCCAGATGTTGCCTCCCACTCGGCTGCTCTCAGTGTACTCTGCTGACTTGGCCTAATGTTGTTAAACTGCATTAAAAGTGATGAGTAGCCGTGTAATACCGCCATGTTGGGACAAACTGCAGTCCACATGCTGTTCTGCTTGATATATAAGTCTGCAAGAAACCTGTGTCTGTGTATCCATTACACCCTGTGAATAAAAATGACCCTCGACGCGGCCTATATTTTACAGTGGAGTGTTCTTTGAGGGCACTGTGCACGGCGGACATTCATCACAAGAGTGGGCTTGATGTGGATATTCATGCTGCCGAGAGTGCACAGTTTGGGAAGATGCAGCACAGACAACAGGGTGTGTTTGATTTGTGCAACACTGTGTGAAAAACAGGAAAACAAGACACACAAGTGGAGCTTCTGTAAGCAGCGAGGGCCCATAAACACCGACTGATTCATGGCTGTATTTGCGATGTTATTGGTAAAAAGGCTGGTAAACGTTTTATTAATTAATGCTATCATACTTCCTATCTATCTATCGATAAGCAACCGCAGTAAACAACAGGCGTTGCTATAGCAACACGTCATGTTTACGTTTACGCGCAAGATCAATAGCGCGAGAATCACTGCATTTTCTATAAGGTAAATATTACCCGCTGGAGCTGATGGGTATAAATGGCAATTTCTTTGGCAATTTTTTCAATCTGACTTCATATTGACAATTTTTAACAACAGAGGGTGCTCCATAACACACTTTCAGGAAAAGTCACAGACTGGGAGACTTGAATATTTTATTGAAAACAAGTTAAAATTAAGAAACAGAAGCGGGTAAAATGTACCCGTTGGCGGTTCTAGTGTTAAAAAACATTTTTTATTTTTATGTTTGCACCACGACACCTAGTCAAATTCCTAATACGTCTGAACCTACCTGGTAATAAACCTGTTTCTTTCTCCCGATTCTGATTCTGATTAATAATCAAATCCTAGACCTGCACAAACACTTTGTCATGTATGAAATGCCAGAAGAAAGCAATATGAAGTGCGCAAAATGCTGGAAACAGTTCGATATTTGGGGGCCCTTTTCATATTTTCCACCCCTGGCCCTCACACAGTGTTAGTCCGCCCCTGCCTCTTCATCACGTAAAAGCATTAATACACTTACTCCCACTTGATTATCCTCCTCATGTTTCCTTCCCTGACACAACGGTTTTAATTCCCGTTTTGACACTGATTAAATTCCCCCGCAAAGCTAACTCAGCTTTATTGGAAAATTAATGTGTGGGAATGAAAACAGTGTCCCGACAATGCTCCATAATTGCAGTGACGGTTCAATACGACACAACACCGAGAGGGCTTTGTGGAACATTAATGAGCTACAAGTGCCAGGAAGGTTGGATTATGTCTTGACACTCAAACATTTAATTCACTTTTTGCTGTGATCTCAAAACTGTGTGAAAGGTCAGAAATGTCACATTTTCTTGGAGCTTTTCTGCTTTTACTTGGATCGAATAAAAGTTCTAGATTCTTCTGTCAGTGGAAATGACCAACATATCTCATTCAGTTTGACGGCTGAAGAAGATGGTGAGGAAAGCTATTGCATTAGGCTATTATGCATTTAAATAACAAGTCAAGGCAAACCATTAATCATTGTGTTAAATGAATGCATGACACGTTCTTCTACTTACGTTTGTTTTAATTCAAACTTTCGCAACTTGCAACTATTCAAAACTAGCAATATACTTTGCAGGTGCTAACGTGCTACACGGTCCAAAACATTTATATAACATGCTGCAGCTTCAGAAACGATGCAAATATTAAAACACGAATGTACCAAAACACACACGCAAATGAAGAAACATCTTCACCAACTCGATGAAACATTTGCAGCATTAACTAATAGCAAGAATCTAAAACCACAACGGATACCAGGGCCATTGAAAAGTGACACACACGCTGCTGTCAGTGTACTTGAAATTACTATACTAGCTACATTAGCTAGCTAGCTTACAGCAGATCTGCATTACTATCAGAAGGAGTCATGTGATCACACTGTTAAAATAAACAGATTTTTTAGGTAAGTTTTCAACAACAGGGACACTTTGTCCATCGTATAACTCTGAGCGTCACCAAGCGCTCCGGTCCCAGCTGTGTGCGTCACTTTTTAGTATCCCCTGATTTCCGTTGTGTTTTGAGCTCTTGCAGTGTTTTGTGTTTGCAGCTCTTTTCGATGCATGTTTCCTCAAGTTGGTGAAGATGTTTCTTTGTGTTTTGGCACATTTGTGTTTTTTATATATGCATTGTTTCTTGAAGCTACAGCGAATTTCTCTCAATGGAATTGTTTCGGGCCGTTGAAGTGTGTTTGCACCTGCACTTACTTGTTCTTTATTTCCTGTAAAGATTTGGACACAAGCTCCCCATCAAAGTCGGGAGGCTGTGGCGCAGTGGGTTAGAGCGTTGGTGTTCGGATCAGGGGAGCACAGGTTCAAACCCCACTGCAGTCAGCATGTCGTTGTGTCCCTGGGCGAGACACGTCACCCCAAATTGCTCCTGTCGGGATTGCCCACAGTATGTAAGTCGCTTTGGATAAAAGTGTCAAATACAAAAAGCTATCGGTTGATTCCTCTGCAGATACAATTATTTCTGAATATATAGCATTATTATATAACAGGTTTAGAGCTTTATTTCTAACACCTACACACTTTGACTTGTTGATGATGTAAGTCCACTTATCTGGACAGTTGGACACAAGTGGCCATGTGGAAAGGTATAATATTCAGCAATATGGAACTTTTAGCCACAAAATAATCGAAACATTTCAGTCTATTTGGTCCTCTGACCCTGTGTTTCTGTCATATTTTAGATGTTGGGTCATGCTGTGTGGGTGGTTGTGATCCAGCTGTCGGCAGCATTAACATCACACTAGTTTTTTTATTATATATTTAAAGACAAGACCCGAGGCTGGAGTGTTTCCGTGCCGTTCTCTTGACTGCAATATTTCAAAAACACATCGAGGGTATTTCTTCAAATTGGGCAAAAACACCAATCTGGAATTGAGGATGAACTGATTAGCTTTTGAGTATCAAAGGTTAATGCAACCTGATCTCACCAGAATGCGTGACTCCACCACGACTCCTTAACACCACAATGCGTGGTGGAGTCACGAACTTTGTTACATTTGCGTGTCGGCACCACGCAAACAACCCCAATGTAAAGTGAATGAGGCTCCTTTGTCGTGGTGCACACACGCATTTCTACAACGTCCCGCAGTGAGCTTTTATTCTATACAACGTTTTTTAAATCTACTTTATAGCGTGTAGTAACTCACGGGAGGCTTCTTTTATTTTATTTGTATTCATAATTATTTTTATTTTTGGTCAGAATGTAAAAATTACATTAGTTACGAATTTGTGTTCTCAAAAAACAGTGCATTGTGTGTAATGCAACTGTTAATTTTATTAAATTAGTTAGTTTTTAAGGAAGGCCAGAGCTTCAGCTGTGTCAAATAGATTGTTCCCTTTAGTTAACGTTATTTAAAAGATAATGATCATGTCTTGTATTACGAGCGTCCATTCCCATTGGATAACAGAGAATTGTACACCCGGAAGTAAGTAGCCTATTCTCCTTACTGTCGATTGATTTTACAGTGATATCTGCACTACTCATCGACTAAAAAACACCAAATTGTCCTTGTTAATTACACAACATTGATTGGTTTGAATTGTGCGCACTTTTGAATGTGTTATATTTTATGAAAACATTCAAATATTAAGAGTACATATAAAATAGTGGGAAAGTAGAAGGTCAATTATATAAATATAGAATAGAAAATATCAAGAAGATACTCAAATGATATCTAGAGTAAAACAGTGTAGTGCCTGATAGGAGGATGTGCTAACTAATAAGGCTTTATTTAAAGAAATGTGCAGAATACGACAGTGTAATGGTGGAGGTATACACACATTGATAGATGTCTTGTAATGCACTGTTGATGAACCTGTGACCCAAGTTTGTCATTCATTGCATAACTACACTGTTGTGTATATGATATGTCAATAAACCTTAGAAAATCTTGAAATCTTGAAAGGGATGTGCAAAATAGCAATTATATACAGTCTTTAATGAACTATTAGAGAATAACGAGTAATGAATATGCTTTAAACGGATCTGCAGATAAATATTTAGTCTTCTCAAGCACCAACTATCAAATATCTCGCCTGATTGTTGGCACTTGACAATCACCTTCACTGAATTTCATTCAGGTGTAACTAAAGTCTGATTTAAGGGCTGTTTATATTTCACATCATTAATCCAAATCTGTAAAGTAACTAAAATAAATGTAGTGGAGTAAAAATACCAGGTTAACCTTAAAGAAAGCCCTCAGGATTATAAAAGACCCCATCACCCCAGCCACAAACGGTTCTGTCTGCTGCAGTCTGGCAGGCGGTACCACAGCATCCGGACTAAAACCACCAGACACAGAGACAGCTTCATCCCACAGGCCAGAAGACTATTAAACACCTGAACTTAGAAACAACATTCATCTGGCTGCTACTTAGAAATTATTTATCTAATATATCATATTCCAATCACTTGTAGACTCTTATTGCACTATTTCACTATTTTTTCTGTGTATCTGTTTTATTGCGTAGCACTGTTGGAGGAGCCTGTGACCTAAGGGGGGGGGGGGGGGGGGGGGTAGGACACGTTCGATTCCTGTTTTGAATAGTGTGCCGTCGATGGGTTTCATTCCATTTCAAAGTCCTTTTGGACGCTCTGTGTGTAAACGTCGCGCATCCAATCACAGAGGTTGAGGACTGATCACGGGGTTCATGGTGTAGTCCCAAACGATAGCTGAGGATTCTGGGTAGTGTAGTGTCTTCTGCCGTCCTAAAACTCCGAAAAAATATTTGTTTCTCCGAATCGAAGGGGGAAAATACAAAAGCATTGAACACAATTCAAACCAATCAATGTTGTGTAATTAACAAGGACAATTTGTTGTTTTTTAGTCGATGAGTAGTGCAGATATCACTGTAAAATCAATCGACAGTAAGGAGAATAGGCTACTTACTTCCGGGTGTAAAATTCTCCGTTATCCAATGGGAATGGACGCTCGTAATACAATACAGGGGACATGATCATTATCTTTTAAATAACGTTAACTGAAGGGAACAATCTATTTGACACAGCTGAAGCTCTGGCCTTCCTTAAAAACTAACTAATTTAATAAAAATCAAAGTTGCATTACACACAATGCACTGTTTTTTGAGAACACAAATTCGTAACTAATGTAATTTTTACATTCTGACGAAAAATAAAAATAATTATGAATACAAATAAAATAAAAGAAGCCTCCCGTGAGTTTCTACAAGCTATAAAGTAGATTTAAAAAACGTTGTATAGAATAAAAGCTCACTGCGGGACGTTGTAGAAATGCGTGTGTGCACCACGACAAAGGAGCCTCATTCACTTTACATTGGGGTTGTTTGCGTGGTGCCGACACGCAAATGTAACAAAGTTCGTGACTCCACCACGCATTGTGGTGTTAAGGAGTCGTGGTGGAGTCACGCATTCTGGTGAGATCAGGTTGGGTTAATGTGACCTCAAGTTCAAAACAACCTTGTTCATGTGATATCTCAAAGGAATCTCCTTAAAAAGTGATTCAATGTTGAAGAGATTAACATTTGTTTACCATTGTAATGCCACTATGGCAACAAGAGACGACACATTTTTAGTTTTTAACTTTTTACATTCTCCGTCCCATTGTCCTGAACAATGATTCCCAAAGCATCTTGAGGGAGGTTCTTTAAAGTTGGCAAAACTATCAATTTGGACTCAAAGATGAACTGATTAGATTTTGGGCATCAAAGTTCAGTGTGACCTCAAGTCCAAACTACTCTCGTTGATGCAATACCTCAAAGGCATGTGCTTAGAAAACAATTAGATGTTGGTGGTCAAAGGTCGAGGTCACTTGTGTGTGTCTGTGTTTCTGTGATATTTTAAAATGTTCGGTCTCGCTGTGCGGGATGTTATAGCCTCGCTATAGGCAGCAATTACATTCAAATCCCCTTTTGAAAGTAAGATCATTATCCTTTTTGTTAATGCCTCCACGATAACGAAAGCCAAGGCCATATATGCTTTTGAGTCTTCCATCCCATTGTTTAAAAAAAACAGCTTGAGGATATTTCTTCAAATTTGGCAAAAACATGCATTTGGATGTTGGGATTACTTTGTGGAATACCTGACTCTAATAGTAGCCTGACCGTAGGACTCTGACAAAAGGGCCTATGTACAATTATTCTAATCAAGCATCATTTGTTGTTATTATTTTATTTTATGATCGCTGTAGTGTCTGATTGGTAATCTTACACCTTTGTATTTTTCTGTTTTCTTAACCAGGAACACATAACTAACATGTTTTGTAGCTTGACCTTCCTCTTTCTGTATGCTGTACCATGTCAATTCATACAAAAAAAAATGCTTTCAAAAAAGGCTAAAATCCCTGTGTTGGGAGTTCCCCCCCCCCCCCCTACTTCCGGAACATAGTGACATCACTATGTAACACTCGCGCTCCTATTGGCTAACCCTACAACACATTGTACGTAATTTATAGAAGACCAAACAAGACCTTGAGTTTTGGTCTTAAACACATTTGGATCTCAGCTTGGGATTGATTCAGTCTTGAGGAACGAGGCCTGAGTCTATAACCGACTGTTTGTGTGACGACCCCCGCCTGAGATTCGATCCCTTCGACTCTCCACAGGTTCTTTTCAAAGTGACGGGGCCACAGTTTGGTTGTCGCTGTCGGATAAATAGCTCCACAAACATCCTGTGATGGTCCCCCAGGCTTTTATTTCCAAACGTATCGACACACTCCAGCGTGAAGCGCAGCCAACTCTTTCCTCAACCTGTTGCATTTGTGCAGTGGCCCACGAACCCTTGGCCGTGGCTTCAGATGGCATGAAGCCATTCTGCTGCTCGCTGCTGGACTACTGAGTGCTTCACAGACAGGAAGAGCTGGATCAGGACTCTTCATCACCCCCTGCATATGAAATATTGATTCTGTAGCCTGAGGGCTTTTAACTTGTGTCTGCGAGATATTTATTTCTTGCAGGGTGCCAGTGGGGGGCATATTGAGATCTCGCTTCATTTGCCAGGCTGCAATAATTCAACGTGAATTTTTTTAACTACGGGGGAAGGTTGATATATCGTGTCAGTGATATAGTGGTCCGCATGCCCTTCGGATCTAATAACTTCCTCTGTGCTTACGCTAACAGCTCGCCCATAAAGTGCTTTTATTACGTGTTGTATAACCAGTTAATTTGCTCATATTAATTCTGCTGTATTTCATGTCAGCCGTGTCACTAGTAATAAAGCTGGAAAGTATAAAAGGTGGTGAGCTCAGCTGGTGATCTACACCCGACCGAAGAAATAGAAATAAATTACATCTGCAGGGAGAGATTAATGTATTCCTTCCACTCTTCAAAGACACTATTTCAGGGTTTGTATCAATGTACTTCTACTTACTATTCTACAACTTTCTGTCAGGATTAAAGTTGAAATGACATTTGAATTAATCAGTTTTTGTGTTAAGAAGGTACATATCATGATACTGCTGCTATCTTTCCATCATTTATTACTTTTGTAAGCAAAGATAAAGAGTGTTTCTTATTTGTGAAACCTTTTATTTCCTAAGGCTCTGAGTGTTCCCTTTAGTGCTTACTTCCTGTCTGTCTTCTTCTGCTGTTCCCTTTAGTGCTTACTTCCTGTCTTGTCTTCTTCGACTGTTCCCTTTACATGTTTACTTCCTGTCTGTCTTCTTCTGCTGTTCCCTTTAGTGTTTACTTCCTGTCTGTCTTCTTCTGCTGTTCCCTTTAGTGTTTACTTCCTGTCTGTCTTCTTCTGGGCCCTTTCTCATTTCTCGAACTCCCCTCCTCGACTCCCCTCCTCAACTCCTATCCTCGATATTTAGTCCCGCCCACAGGAGATGCGAGCGGAGGAGCCGAGGAGAGAGGGGGGGAAGCAGCAGGCGGTTAGAGAAATGAGAACTCCTCTCCTCTGAGCGGTCATTTTAAAGAGACGTCCATTAATGATGACAGGAGGCACAGCAGCCCTCTAGCTGATGGACAGATGTGTTCATGACCACTTATATATTTACTTTGATTCATTCACAGTGCGGTATAATGAGACAATAACAGGCTACAGATGCGGACACGCACACACACATATATATGTATATATTTATATAAATATATACAATTTCAGAATCAAACAGAGCACTCTCATAATAACGTAACACTATCAGAGACTGGATATATCCCCCCCCCCTCTCTGGTCCCTACAATGTGGAAAATAAATTACGGGCCAAAAGTTGTATTTACAAGTATTACAAGTAAGCAGAGGACACCAAACAAACTGAGACCTGTCTGTCCACTGCATCTATGCACACACTGTACCACACACACCTACACCACACACACGCATATACAGCTCCTAAAACAGGCTACAGCCGTTGTGTATTTTATTGTGAAGCACTGAATGGTTTTAGAAAAATATCGACTCTTTGTTTGTAGATATCTACTAAACTAAAGCAAATACAGAGAGTAATGTAGGCCTACTGAGTGATATATAGTATACACACTGCTCTGCTTTCTGCACGGACCTCACAGCTGTTCTCACTGTAAACATCGCGTCGCGATGAAAGCAGTTAATAAAATAATATCCAGGGGCTGCATGCAGAGCTGTCATTGGCTGAGATAAGTCCGGCCGTGACTTGAAACATCTCTGTTGCCGGAAATGCATCCATGAAGGAGCCGTGGAGGACCGTGGAGGACCCATCAGTGTATCCTCGGTTATAGCTCCTCCAGAGAGCCTCCTCGATGCTCGGTCCTCGGTCCTCGAAGTACATTTAGAGAAATGAGATGTCCTTCAACATGGCGCGCTAAAATTCATTTCCGGGTCACTACCGGAGGACCGAGGAGTCGAGGAGTCGAGGAGGGGGATTTGATGAAATGAGAAAGGGCCCTGCTGTTCCCTTTAGTGTTTACTTCCTGTCTTGTCTTCTTCTACTGTTCCATTTAGTGTTTACTTCCTGTCTTGTCTTCTTCTACTGTTCCATTTAGTGTTTACTTCCTGTCTGTCTTCTTCTGCTGTTCCCTTTAGTGTTTACTTCCTGTCTTGTCTTCTTCTACTGTTCCATTTAGTGTTTACTTCCTGTCTTGTCTTCTTCTACTGTTCCATTTAGTGTTTACTTCCTGTCTTGTCTTCTTCTACTGTTCCATTTAGTGTTTACTTCCTGTCTTGTCTTCTTCTACTGTTCCCTTTAGTGTTTACTTCCTGTCTTGTCTTTTTCTACTGTTCCATTTAGTGTTTACTTCCTGTCTTGTCTTCTTCTACTGTTCCATTTAGTGTTTACTTCCTGTCTGTCTTCTTCTGCTGTTCCCTTTAGTGTTTACTTCCTGTCTTGTCTTCTTCTACTGTTCCATTTAGTGTTTACTTCCTGTCTTGTCTTCTTCTACTGTTCCATTTAGTGTTTACTTCCTGTCTGTCTTCTTCTGCTGTTCCCTTTAGTGTTTACTTCCTGTCTTGTCTTCTTCTACTGTTCCATTTAGTGTTTACTTCCTGTCTGTCTTCTTCTGCTGTTCCCTTTAGTGTTTACTTCCTGTCTTGTCTTCTTCTACTGTTCCATTTAGTGTTTACTTCCTGTCTTGTCTTCTTCTACTGTTCCATTTAGTGTTTACTTCCTGTCTGTCTTCTTCTGCTGTTCCCTTTAGTGTTTACTTCCTGTCTTGTCTTCTTCTACTGTTCCATTTAGTGTTTACTTCCTGTCTTGTCTTCTTCTGCTGTTCCTGTCACTACCCGATCCGTCCCCCTGCCCGATCGGTACTGCGCATGTGCGAGATGGTCCGCCATATTGGACAACTCCGGACGGCAACCCACGATGGACACTTGACACAGTGGCTTTTAGCAAAGCTCAAAAAGAAAAACCGAGAGAGAGGAGTTATTGTTATTACAACGTGACTTCACTATTATTAAACAACTCTTTTAATTGGGTTCTGTTATTTGGGGTTAAGTACATTGTCAGAATAAGTGAGAAATACATTTAACTTCTGTTAGACAGCCATATGCCATGTTTGCACACATTCACAGTAAATATGTATTCAGTATGATAGCTGTCTAACAGAAGTTAAATCCAGTCGCAGTCTGTTCTCCAACGGTGTTCTAGCAACAATTAACAACCTCTGCAATGTCCAAGTTGACCAATCAGAATCGAGTATTACTCAAAGCCGTGTAATAAAGTGCTATTCATGTGTTTCAAATGGCTGTTATTTCTTCATTGTAATTTTTTTTATAAATGCTACTTTTCGGGCAACATGAATGTTTTCCTTTCAAGATCGCCCAAAAACATGTACCACATATTCATAGGATTACTTTGCCGTTCGGCAGACTTGCAAAATAATATTACATTTTTTAAATATTTGCCGCCTCTATGAATAAAAAGGGAGAGACGTGAGTATACTCGGCTCTTTGTCACAGATCGGTGCCCTGCAGGAGTGCTCTGTTTTCTTTCTGCTGGTTTCCCCCTTGAATCCACACAGCTGAGGTTAACATAACAGAAATCCTGTGCTGCTGTTTCGGTGTCTGTGTTCCATTTGGAGTGATTTAATATGGGCGGAAAGCTAAATGAAGGATTGCAGAGGAAGCTGTTGTGAAAGCGGATGCCTAGCTGCTGCAGTGGCACTTTTTTAAGTCAGGCCTTCAGCAGTGGTTTTATTATCCACGATATGTTATGTATACAAGCAGCAGTGGATATAAGTTGCGGGTCACCTTAAGGTCCCGGCTGCTTCATAATTCATCAGAGCACAGCTAGCTTCCCTTCATTACTGATGAAAAGAGTCTGCTGGTGTTTTAGTATAAACACTACCTATTTTTCTTGTTAAGGTACCTTCACTTTAATGCACCATGTGGCAAAAACAAGCTGATTCTGCTTTTCCTCCACACCCCAGGGATTTTTATTTAGAACAGTCTGTAGAGATTATCTCCTGAAAAACCTGAACTGGCATGGAGGACTCACACAGATGCTGGGTTTCTCATGCATTTCAATGTTTTGCTTGCTCGTTTTTCACAGCTATTATAATGCATGAGGAATAATGGCCTCAATTATGCAGGCATTGGGCATTCAGCGCAGTTGTGCATGCACCTGTTTTCAGGGAGTAGTGTGGGTGGGATGGAGAATGACGAATGCCTGGTGGGTGTAGGAATACAGGGAATTAAAGTTTGGTGAGTTAAATGCGGTTACCACATCGATACAGTCACAGTATTTTTTTGTGTAGCTAAAATCAATTTCCTGGTAATGATGAGGCAGACGGAGGTTATGAACTTTACTTTTGTGCAACTGTAACCGACTGACAGTGCTTTGAAAAAGTAATACACGTGTAGACTGATTCTACTCTTTGTATTTTAAGACTTTTGCAAAGAATGAAAATTAAGATGTATTGCACAGCGACAGGGAACATAAATCCTCATTTACTGCTACGTGACAGCAGACATTCTAATTTGAAAGCAATATTATTTCACTTCTAACTTAAAGAATAGCCTGAAACAAGATAAGCATTTTTTTTAGTACACTTTAAATGGAACGCTTAAACAGCCAATAAAAGCTACACACGCACGCACGCACACCTCCCCCCGCACACACACACACACACACACCACACACACACACACACACACACACACACACACACACACACACACACACACACACACACACACACACACACACACACACACACACACACACACACACACACACACACACACACACACACACACACCACACACACACACACACACACACACACACACACACACACACACTCACAGTTTCACCCTGAATCTTTATACCTCAACTCTTGCACAAAAAACCTCAGCGCGGGTCAATACAGCGAGGCTGTGTGTGTGTTTGTTCTTTGTGTTGCGAGGCCTTCGACTGCAGCAACGATCAGCGCTCAATGTGAGAAAGGATCGATTTAAAAAAGAAAAAGTGTTGGACGTTCCATTATTTGAGATTCTTAGAATCTCTCATTGTGTCCCGAGCTTCAGAACGTCTTGGTTCCAATCTGTTTCTGTCCTTGGAACATCATCCAGTCTGAGGATGAAGTACAAAGCATTTAATAATCGCCTGAATGTCAATTTCCCTCCCACAGTTATTCAGGCTGGCCTTTTTCTTGTTGTTCTCTGTCGGAAATGTGTCCTAATAACTGTTTTCCACCTCTGTTCACTGAAACCTAAAGCCAAACTATTAACAGAGAACCGCAGTAAAAGTTGCAAAGACATGACGGATCACAAAGTGTCTAGCAGACGGATTGTTGAGCCAGAGCTAAACCTGGAGACCCTCAGACAGCGGTTATCCAGCTCTATATAAGATGACGTTTCCCCCCTCTTCACTCAGAGTTTATGCTTCTTCCATCAAGAGGTTAGTTGTCCCAAAGTGTAGAACAAAGCGGTATAAAAACAGCTTTAATCCGGCAGCTATCGCACAGAGGAGCAGTGTCACACAGATGCCTATTTATTTATTTATTATCTTTGAATGCCCATGTTTGTACTATCCATCCATCTGTGTTTGTACTAGGGTTTTTTAAAAATGTTTTTAGATGTGATGGAGCAGTGTCATTTTATTAGAGATGTGTCTGTGTTGTTTTTAGAATGTGTCAGGATGGATCCCTTGTCTTTTTATCTTCAAACTGGTTGTGTTGTGTCGACATTATCATAAAATGTATTGTGTGTGACCTTAAAGGTAGGGTGGGTAAGAATGGAGAAACCAGCTCGAGTGCGCTAGACTTTGAAAATACACAACCGGAACAAATCTGCCCCTTCCTTCAGACTTCCTCGCAGAGCCCCTCCTCCAACACACACGAACGCGCACATGACCAATGAGGGCACGAGATAAGTGTGTGCACAGATGGAAGGCTGACAGGCAGGTAGGCCATCCAGTTACTTTAGCCGGCTCAGATGACATTTCTTTATGTATTTATTGTCAAAGCATTTAATGTATTCATTGCTATCGGGATGTTAAGAGCATTCCATGGAATATAACAACCAGTGTTTCTGAAGTGAATTATCTACCCCACCTTTTGAACACCAACATCTAATCAGTTTTAAAGCCGCCGTATTACTCACATTCTCAGGTTTCATGTGTGCCTCTACTCTACTGTGACATGTTTACATGCTTTAACGCTCAAAAAGGTGACAGGTATGAAACTGAAAATGAGCGTAATATATCCCCTTTAAACTTACAATGTTTTTTCACCTCGCTCCTCGGGCTCTGTATCACCGGAAGTTGATTTGTCTGCGCATCTTATACCGTCCCTGTGGCCTTATTTTTGCCGGAGGATCGAGGAGTGATAACGGAGGAGCGATAATCGAGGAACTACCAGACCATCCTCCGGTGAAATCCTCAGACACTCTCCCCGCCCACTTACTGTGTATCGCTCACTGATTGGACGATGCAGCGCAGGCACTGATCTGGCTGCTGTCAGACGATCAGCTGTGCGGCGTCATCACAAACGGACGTCGCTTCAAGTGACGCTCCGGAGGAAACAACGTCCCATTGCTCTTAAAACTCATTTCCCTAGAGGCTTCTCAATTCTTAAATTTCCCCTCCTCGACTCCCCTCCTCGACTCCTATCCTCGTGAGTTAGTCCCGCCCACAGGAGATGCGAGCGGAGGAGCCGAGGAGGGGAACCAAGGAGAGAGGAGGGGAAGCAGCAGGCGGTTAGAGAAATGAGAACTCCTCTCTTCTGAGCGGTCATTTTAAAGAGACGTCCATTAATGATGACAGGAGGCACAGCAGCCCTCTGGCCGTTTCTCAATCTCGAGGATACTGGCTTCCAAGCCAATATTTCAAGGATGCTACGTGATCGAGTGCCGCCGAAGGACTGTTCCAATCTCCAGCATACTTGGAATTCCACTGAGGCCTTGTCCTTGGTTTGGGGGAAATTTCGAGGCTGCACATGGGTAGACTTCGCGTCCTTAAAATCCCCACAATGCTTTGCGCACGGACCAATTTCGAAAACCCTTGCGGCGAATGGCTGAACCGACGCAGCACACATTTAAATGTAAGTATGTAGTGGCGTAGAACATGTTGGTAAATATGTTACTTTGTTACATTTGTTATCACCAACATTTTCGGTACAGTTTATGTTGAAACCGTTAGAGAGAGTGGCACACTTGTTAGCCTGTTCCATTCTTCTTCCGAAGCCGTGGCTTGGAAGCATACTTGCTTCATTTCTGAAGGAAGTGACTTGGAAGTACGCGACTACCAAGCCAGCATCCACATGTTCTACGCCACTACATACTTACATTTAAATGTGTGCTGCGTCGGTTCAGCCATTCTCCGCAAGGGTTTTCGAAATTGGTCCGTGCGCAAAGCATTGTGGGGATTTTAAGGATGCGAAGTCTACCCATGTGCAGCCTCGAAATTTCCCCCAAACCAAGGACGCGGCCTCCGTGGAATTCCAAGTATGCTGGACATTGGAACAGTCCTTCGGCGGCACTCGATGACGTAGCATCCTTGAAATATTGGCTTGAAAGCCAGTATCCTCGAGATTGAGAAACGGCCACTGGACCACACACACCTACAGCTCCTAAAGCATAATCAGGCTACAGGCGTTGTGTATTTTATTATGTGAAGCACTAAATGGTCTTAGAAAAATATCGACTCTTTGTTTGTAGATATCTACTAAACTAAAGCAAATACAGAGAGTAGGCCTGTTGTACTGAGTGAAATATATTATACACACTGCTCTGCTTTCTGCAGGACCTCACAGCTGTTCTCTCTGGAAATATCGCGTCACGATGAAAGCAGTTTCTAAAATAATATCATGGGGATGCATGCAGAGCTGTCATTGGCTGAGATAAGTCCGGCCGTGCGTCAAGCCTCCACCGTTCCGGGAAATGCATCCGCGGAGGAGCCATCAGTGTCTCCTCGGTTAGAGCTCCTCCAGAGGGCCTCCTCGATGTTCGATGCTCGGTCTTCGATGTGCATTTAGAGAAATGAGATGTCCTTCAACATGGCGCGCAACACTACCGGAGGACCGAGGAGTCGCAATTTAAGAATTGAGAAGCCTCTCCTGCTTCTCGTGGTTTCCTTGCGTCTCTCCTAGTCCTAGTCGCAGGGAAACGACGCAAGTGAGGGACGCAAGGAATCCATTTAACCGAAGTGAGATG
Organism: Pseudochaenichthys georgianus; assembly: GCF_902827115.2. Classification (NCBI taxonomy): domain Eukaryota; kingdom Metazoa; phylum Chordata; class Actinopteri; order Perciformes; family Channichthyidae; genus Pseudochaenichthys; species Pseudochaenichthys georgianus. Next base: position 29,499,969 of record NC_047513.1, on the reverse strand, counting down.
CAGCTAAAGTCTCAACATAAGGGATCAAAAATACTCCAGAGTCTACCAGAAATCAAACATTATAATTCTGAATATACTTCCAGCACAAACCAAGATGCTCCCTGATAAACAAACATTAATGAAAACAAACCCCATGGCGGAGGTCAGAGGTCGCAGCTCGGCTGGATCTGTCATCTGATTGGTCGGTGAAACGAGCTGCAGGCGTTTCACCTGCGGCTCAAAGTGAAACTGTGCAGCCCCGCTGACCGAACACTGTGTGAGGAAGAGGAATCAGTCAGAGAGGAAACCTGCTCATGTGTTACTTTGAGGAAAAATATACTGACTCAAGAGCCTCTGGAACTAGTCTCTTAGTGCAGTGGTTGAATACGCAATCAGACCCTTAACTTAAGTAGAAATACAGTCTTTAATTCTTAACCCTTAGATGCCCGAGGGACTGGACCCTACACTCTTCCAGAAGTGGGTCAAAAAGGACCCGTATTAGAATAATATGTGTTTTTATGCCATTTTTGGTTAAGAAAAATCACTCGTATAATATTTAGTATTATATTTTGGTTCACACTAGAAATATTTTATATTTAATTTTTCACTATTTATAATTATTTTAGACATTTCATTTACATTTTGAAAAAAAAAACGTTTTGAACATATTGTCCCAAATACCGTCACAGTATTCCAGTCCCTTTTCAAAACTCATTTCTTCTCCTCTTGTCTACTTATCATAGCCCCCCCCCCCCCATCAACCCATGCCGGTTGATCAAGTTTGATAGTCCTATACCCCCCACCCTAACCTTCCCTTATATTGTAAAGCGATTTTGAGTCCTTGAAATGCCCTATTCAAATATAACGTATTATTATTATTATACTGACAGGTTTCAGATCTTGCTGTGTAAAATAATCTTCCTGAGAGGTGTCACGTGTGATGTCGTCTGTGTGTTCTACAGTGAATGTATTCCTGACAGCAACAGGTGATAAGAATCAAAGGTTCCCAGAGGATCCCATAGGAAAAGCATGCCGGGCATTTTTGACCCACTTATGGAAGCTTGGGGTAGAAATACAAAAACTACAATTTCTTAAAATGTAAATTTAAAATGTGAATGGCATGATATCCTAAACATGTTTTTTGAGGAATAGTTGGAATATGAAATGATAAAAAAATGTAATTACAAAGATACTTCAAGAAAACCCACCTCACCGGGGTCCAAAAACACCCACTTATGCATCTAAGGGTTAACTACAAATCATTATGTGTTTGAGTTTGTCAATGTGGAGTCCATTTTGGATGTTTGAAATATTAGGGTATTGGTGCAGTACTGCATCATAAAACACATTTATTTAAAATATAGCATTATTTTTGTCTGGCTTTCATGTTTTTTAATCCTATGGTTTCATTTGTTACACTTATTTTATCATCTTTAGAGTTTATTTCATTGCATTTTGTAAATATGAAACACTGTGACATGTATTCTATTTCTTTCCCTTCAGTTTATGTCCCTTGTTCAAAACTTTGAAGTGCAATTTGATTGCTTAAAAGTGATAAAATGTGATTCACTGATTAAAGGTGGGGTAGGTACATTTGAGAAACCGGCTCGAGATCGCTAGAATTTGAAAATACACAACCGGAGAAAATCTGCCACTTCCTTATAGAGCCCCTCCTCCAACACACACGAACGCGCACATGACCAATGAGGGCACGAGATAAGTTTGTGCCCCGATGGGAGGCTGACAGGCAGGTAGGCTATCCACACGGATTGGTTGTACTTTTTACAGTATCACGGCTTCTACAGGTGACATTTTTGTATGTATTTTTTGTCAAAGCACTTAAGATATTCATTGCTATCGGGATGTTAAGAGCATTCGATGGAATATAACAAAAAGTGTATCTCGAGCCGGTTTCTGAAACTTACCTACCCCACCTTTAAGCATCATGGCTTTGTATATGCATAAAGAAACTAGTATGAGTGTTCAATTAATGTGTCGCACAAAAGATAATGATATTTACCAAAATGAAATGTAAAAGACTAACATTAGTGACACAAATGGAAAGTGAAATAAGTCGCATTAAATGGAAATACTCAAGTAAAGAACAAATATATCTATATTTAATAATACAAATATTGAACAAATAATAATGATAATAAGGAGAGTTTCAATAATAAAAATAATAAAAACAAGAATACACTGATTACATAATAAACAATGGGAAATAATAATAATAATAATAATAGTAATAATAATATGAATGGATAGTACAAATAAATGATTCAATTTGTAAGCCAGATATGCACTTGAATGCATCACTGAGGCAAACATATCCCTTTGAGTTGGACAGACCAACAATCTGTCTAGTTTTCAGACCCCTAACCTGCAGATATGAGACTCTTGGTGCGCGCATGTGTGTGACACCTCCTGTCCACGTGGAGGCGCCGCACACCCGCATTCCCGCGTGCCACTTGCTCGCTTGACAGTGCAAAAAAAACAAAACACAGAAAGTCTCAGAGCCGTTACAGAAAAAAGAGGGGGTGAGGGGGGGGGGCTGTCTCTTTTTTGAACGCTGTGGTTGCAGATCAGATGCTCGGTGTGCGGGCTGAGGAGGAGCAGCGCGTGGAGCCGAGCGCGCGACTTCTCTGCAAACCAACAAAAACACCAAAACCAACATTACTGCTGCTGCTGGAGTTTCTCTAGGATTTTCTTCTGGTGACAAATGGACTTTATTACCAACATGTATTCAGCAGCTCTGCTACTGATGCTGGCCGTCAGGATCTGCGCAGACAGCATGGAGGGACCAACAGGTAAGAGATGTTTGGACACCTGCGTAAAGTTGGCTCTCATGGTTTAAAACTCGCTCTTCCTACACAGTCAGGATTCCCTTTCCCCCCCTACAACTTCTGAAGTTGTCCCAGAGTGCAGTGTGTGATGAGGCTTTTCAAATCAGACCTTGGTTGCTGCAGTTTTCAGCGGTTTGAACTTTCTTCTTTGTATTAATCCAGCGGATTGAATGACGTATGCGACTGCCAGCAACCTGCACGAGTCTAAATCACAGCATCATTTCCTTACAGAATCAATGGTATCGGTGATTACTATGCATTCCCTCTCAAGCTTAAACATGACTTTAAAAAGTGGATTTATTATTTGCTAAATCTGGCATAAATCATCTCTTCAATGTTGTTGGTATGCAATGGTAAGACTCATTATGTCTTTCCATCTGTGTCCAGCTTAATTTACTGTAATGTTTCCATTATTCAAGCTTCAGTCGGTGACAACATACTCTCCTCCCGACGCCTGGGATGTAAATCACATCCCAGTGATTAAGTCTCCCCTCATTGGGTTTCATTTATTGCTGATGTGCGTAAAAGAAATGGGCTGCTAAGTTGTCTGCATGTTAATGGTATTGATGGAACAAGCGCAATTATGTTACTGATTGCAGGAGATGATTTGCTTGACTGGTTCATTTGTAAAAAGAAAGAAGAGGAAAGACAAATCAAGCGTGTTTATAATTTAGCTGAAAAGGCACTACAGTGGCGAGGAATTAGTCAAATACAGATATTCCTTATGTGTGTCAGTCAAACTTTAACAGACAGAGTTTTAAATGGAAACTGAGGCTGAAATTCTCTCCTGTCTGACGGGTTAACATTCAAATGGTTTAAGATTTCAAGGCCTCCTCTGATCTTTTGAGGATGGATGAAAGGCCTCCCCCCCTCAAGTGGTCTCCGGTGAAAAGTGACAGTTGGTTAATCTCGAGAATGCTTTGCAAACTCGTGTGTTTTATAAATACTGCTGGGTGTCAGTTACCTCAACCAGCTGCTGAACCAGTCCCCAGCCACTCCCCGCTCTGCAGGATCCACTGGGTTCTGCAGGCAGGATTTTTGAAATGGTGACAAGCCAACTGTTTTATGAGATTACGCTGAACAACAGGGAAGTCTCTGCTACCAGCTGGCATGCATTCAGCTCATGTGTTGGGAGAGAAATCTGCTGCGAAGGAATGGAGACTCGTGGGAAATGTTGGAGAATGCCCACAGAGGAAGTAATTGGTCTCATCTAATTATGTCTTTGGATTTGTACCTCTAAGCTTTTTGGACTGAAGTGATAGCGATTAAAAAGTACAGAAAGTTATTGTAACGTTTCTAATCTTGTTTGGGAAGTCGTTGATCAGATGACTAATTTTTTCATTATACACTTCATTCTTGGTTTGGTTTGATTTTGTTTCAATCATGGATATTCATATACTTGGTCATGGTGTTCAAGAGAGCAAGAAGGTAATATAATTAAAGCACGTGACGAACCCCAACACTCAGCAGCCATTTATATATTCATTCAAGTCAAAGGCTTTCGCAAGTAATGATTATTTCGTTATCTGTTGATTGTTTTTTTTAATTCACCGATAGGTCTTTTGTCCTCTGAAATGTCAAAGAGTTAAGAAAAATGCCTGAAGCCGAAGATGACCTATGCAAATGTCTTGTTTTTTCAAATATATTCCATCTAATGTCGGAGAGGACTGAGGAAACCAGAACATATTCACATTTGAGATCTGGAAACTCAAAGATTTCTGTCTGCTTTCCAATTGATAATTGACCAATCAATAGGCGTCTTACTAGAGGTCAAAATGCCAACAACCGACCATCTGTAGTCCTTGCTAATGCTTTGCTATCCATTGAAGCACACAGGGGTAGCAGTGGATCTCAGTTTGGGGAATCTTGAAACTTGAAATATGCAGAGTAACCCAACACAAAGCACTTTGCCCTGAGTGAAATATAGCAGTGTGTTAGCAAAGTTGCATGATGTAGAGCTGAGAATATCTCATCAAATAATAGCTTAACCCCATATGCTAACCATGTTGGCTGCATTGCGGAGGGTTGCATCACTTCATGTACGTCAAGTGAGAAAAGAATTGGATTAAAACTGGGAACTTTTCATACTTTGCTCCAGGATGCTACTGACACGCTGTGGATGCTGCTTTAAGAGTGGAAACAGCTAGGTTTAAACCTTTAAAGACTTCGCCTGGCATGTTTTTCCTTTAACAAAATTGAAGTTTCAACATTTCCCTTTTGGGGCTGCCAACAAGTTGTGTTCTGCAGCTTGTATGCTAAACAAAGAAGATGCTTTGCTCCCCTCAATTTGCCTTTGTCGTATTCATGCTCCAGTATCAGCATGTGGCTTCCCTTCACGGTCTCTTACCTCAGGTGCAAACATGCACGAACATAATTTAATGTTCAAATTAAAACTCCCAACACTGACACGCAGCTCCAAGCACTCTGAGATTGGAGGTTATAGCTTGAAAAGGCCACTCTGATACAGGTGCTGACCTGAGAAGGTGGGATATCACGGACTGCTGGTTGGATGCAGAAAGGGTCTTGGTGTGCAGCGGCGTGGATCCGACCCCGTGTTAAATCCAGCAGAAAATAGCCCGACACACACAAAGCTCTCCTGGTGCAGATACAGACGCTGTAAATGGAGCGTACGTTTGCACACAAGGCGATGATGAAATGTGGTTGTTCAGGAGGAAATAACACAAGATTCCTTAATGGAACAATTGCATAATGGCTGTTCAAGACAATGAGTACACTCTGTAATCGTAGTTTGTGGTAATGAGATGGCAAAAGGAACAAGGTTGGTTTCACTGCCCTTTTTATAGAGAAAGAGAAAAACGGAATTTCTATCAATGAAACTCCACATCCTCTTCCAGGCAGTTGGAACTCCCCAGAGCTGTGGGACTGAACTACCACAGGCAACAGATTGAACAATGTTGCTTTAATTGTCTTTTTGGTTGAGGGAAAAATGGACGCAATTAAGCTGGAAATGGATAAAAATGACAGTTTAAGAAGATAATGTCTCACCTCCCCTCTCTGATGCAGCATGACATGGTTTACATATTGAAAAACAGACGACACGAGGCTGTGTCTCCTCAGATAAACTGGATGTTTCGAGGAGAGGAAAATGCGTGGATCAGCGAGAGCCGGCTGAAGTCAATCAGTCCTTTTTCTACGTTTCACAACTTTGATGGTTTTTGAGACATTTTAATTGCCTCTGCTTCTGCTGTTAGTCTCAATTTGTTCATCCTCTCCGGAAGTTTTATTGGCAGTGAAAGCAAACTTGTGAAGGTATTCAACAGAATTACAGTTTTTCATAACTCAAGGCTCCCACGGGAAAGATTGTGAGTTCTGTGAAGAGCTGAGAGACTTGGCAAATCTTCTCTGCCTTTAAAAAAAAAATGTATACAGTATATAACTGCGGCGGGATTACATCTATTTATCTGAAATAATTTCCTCTTATCGCCGAGGGAGGAGTTAAGGCTGCTTTTGTGCAACCCAAGTCAATTTTCTCCAAGGATGTTAAGTTGGTGAAATGCAATGTGGCCTCCAACAGAGCTTTTGTGCCGGTCTAAGCTGGATTCCTGCTCCGTCTATCTGTCCAGGTTGTGTATCTTCAGCTGGAAACAGTATTCGGCTAAAACCCATTTTGGGCTGCAGTACTTTTTTATCAGTTAGAAGCAGTATATTGGATTTAAGATTTCAGATGTACTATCACTGAGCATTCAGGGGGCTGATCGGTGCATGGCGGAGGAGTTAGCTTTACGCAGGAAGGGGAACTCTGCAGCGTGATATAGTCTAAACTGAATTGAAAACTGACCATATCATTGGTTATTCATAATCAGGAATCTTGTAAAAGTGTTGAATATATCCAACTTGGTTGAAATAACTACAGAAGTAACTAACTCGTGGCAAAACGGCTGCAAAGCCACCATCGCCGACAATGAATATCTATCGAAACACTCTTAAATAAGCTAATTTAGTCTATTTAAATGAGTTAGTCAAGGCTAGTAGTGGGGGGAACGCTGCGTGAACACACAAGTCTGTATAACTGAAGGTTTTAATAATTTTCCCCACCACCAAAATAGTTTAAATGCATTGTTGGCCTCTAACAGATGAGATATACTGTAAGGCTCCCTGATGCCAAAGTGGTCTGAAAAGCAGTTTCTTATCTGGCATCCTATCATTAGCCACTGGTACACCCCACTCAGAATCCGCTGATGTTTTATAGCTAAAGGGTGTGAATAAACACTGATATCGGATTGGTACTCGATATTCGCTGATACCCAAGCTGGGGTGGAAGCTGGGGTGGAAGCTGGGTGGAAGCTGGGGTGGAAGCTGGGTGGAAGCTGGGGTGGAAGCTGGGGTGGAAGTAGGGCTGTGGCGATACACTAATCTCACGATACGATACGATACACGATATTCAGCCAACGGATACGATATATATCACGATATTCAGCCAACGATACGATTCGATACGATTCGATATAAATCGATACACTTATATCATTTTCTGAAAGATTTTAAACGGACAGTGGGATTTTGGTGACATCTTGTGAGTGTTCCATTGACTTGGATTGAATTAATTCAACTGAAAACTGAAAGCATCCATTATACAATATATGGCTCTGACAGAGAGTCTCCAGCTTGCAAATACTGGACAAAATTAATCAAAAGATGTGGTGAGAAAATTAGTTTCATTTATTGTGAAACAGTGCAAACTCTAGCTGTAAAGTGCAGTATCACAATGGACAATGGAGATTAAAAGGTGCAGCAGGTGGCGGAACACGGGGGATTTGAATGGGACTTGTTAGAAATTAAAATCAATGTTTTGATGGTATAAAGTACCATAAACATACCGTCAGTTTAAATGCTGTTTTATACTGAAAAACCAGAAGTTGTTGTGCACAACCAGTTGTTGAGCCTTTTATTCTGAAAATCCTTCATCTCCGGTTAGCATTTAGCATGTGGCTAATATACAATTTCCTATAGAGGTGTGAATTTAGTAGCGATATGACACGGAGTGTTGCACACCGAAACCTACTGAATTTCAACACTACAACTATAGACGTCGAGATATTATTATTGCTGAATATTAAATGAAGTTACAGTTTATTTGAATACGTTTGTTTACAGACGTGGGTAGCATGACACAACATTCGGAACTACCCGGAAATGAAACCAGCCGTGAGGTATTTTTGGAGTATTGATTACAGCGTTTAAAATGTATTAATGAAAAGTCATGAAAGAGATAAGGAGGAGAAAAGGCGTGTTTAGTTATATATTTAATGTGCAATGTCTGAATCCTCTGTAATGCGCAACAACGAACATTGGAGACGTGGAGGGCCGATCCCAGCAGCGCCAACCGGCCCACAGGGAGGATTCAGCAGAGGATATTTAACAGCTGGAAAGGTGGAGCTAGCTCTCTTCCCTTCGCTCACGAGAGCCAGAAACACAGCTGTTTTTCTGACTGAACCATCTTCTGCTTGTAACATTACCGCGCTTTTTATTAATTAAAGTATACATTTGAACATTCTCAGAGACTCACTTAGTCTCCTTTTTAAAGCTTCTCTCCTGGACGCGAGTATAACGAACACAGTTATCAGACTTAATGTATCGATACCCGCGGCTGAAATATCGATACTTTCTCGAAAATTAAATATCGATATATATCGCAAGATCGATTAAATTGCACAGCCCTAGGTGGAAGCTGGGGGTGGAAGCTGGGTGGAAGCTGGGTGGAACTGGGGTGGAAGCTGGGGTGGATGGAAGCTGGGGTGGAATGTGGATGGTGGAAGCTGGGGTGGAAGCTGGGTGGAAGCTGGGGTGGAAGCTGGGTGGAAGCTGGGTGGAAGCTGTGGAGCTGGGGTGGAAGCTGGGGTGGAAGCCTGGGGTGGAAGCTGGTGGAAGCTGGGGTGGAAGCTGGGGTGGAAGCTGGGTGGAAGCTAGGTGAAGCTGGTGAGCTGGGTGGAAGCTGGGGTGGAAGCTGGGTGGATGGTGGAAGCTGGGGTGGAAGCTGGGTGGATGGTGGAAGCTGGGGTGGAAGCTGGGGTGGAAGCTGGGTGGTTGGTGGAAGCTGGGGTGGAAGCTGGGGTGGAAGCTGGGGTGGAAGCTGGGTGGAAAGCTGGGGTGGAAGCTGGGGTGGAAGCTGGAAGCTGGGGTGGAAGCTGGGTGGAAGCTGGAAGCTGGGGTGGAAGCTGGGGTGTTAATGTATCATTGGTGCTCGAGTTGACTGCCTGAACTAGCTCGCAGGCTTCGCCCCATTTCTCGGTACTGAAAAAAGTTCCTTTTTGTCTTCTTGAAAGTGTCTGTTCTTGGCTATATCATTATCTATACATATTAATATAGAAAATGTGATGTTTAATTGTTTAAATGCATTTTGGACAGAGTTTTAGACTTGATTTTCTTGACTTTTTTTTAGTGTTTGTCTCTTTGAAAGTTAGTCTACTCTTAATTGTTGCCCTTTGTCTGCACTGTACCTTTTGCTTTATGTAACGCTGTAAATGTCCTTAAATTTAATAAAGGATTTGTAAATCTGATATTTCTCGAGGAAATAGTTCAGCAGGGCTTGTGCTGAATAAACCACAAGTTGTTCATAAATACCGACAGAGCGACCGTCCTCAATCATTATGGCAATGTTTATGGCTTTAATAAACCAGTTCTGCCACACCATGTGTTTTCACTGATGCTGATGGAGCTGCCTCATGTTGTTGGCCTGGACCCACGAGGCGTCTTAGTGGGCGCATCCAGGAGCAGTTCGCCTCTCCAGGTGTTGATGAAATGTGTTTTTTCGCCCCATCAACAACTAATCATTACTGAGCAGATGGAGTAGAGCCAGCAGGCTGCCTGTCAAGCTGATCGCTAAACATGTTTAAACAATAAAGTTAATTTGCTCCTTTTTTTTAGTCATCCTCTCATCTGCGTCGATGTTGGAATTCAATTTGTCTTAAAAGCAGGCTGCTGGGTTTGTGATTGCTCGCTTTTCCCCCCCTCACTGACTCATTTCATTCCTTCCTGCAGTTTGATTTCAACAAGCTATGTAATGATTTGCTAGATAAAAATGCTTCATGAAATCAGCGCATGAGGGAATACATTCACGTTGCATGAATGCATCGGATGCTTGAGAATCAGCTGCTGGTTGACTTTCGATTCAGGAATTTGCCGTCTGTTGCAAGTATGCAGAGGGCTGCTAATTCGTGATTATAGATTCTCAGAGGACTGACCGGCTGCCAGGGAAACTCCAGTGCGGGATTTTAAAGCATCCCGACTTTTCAACCGCAGATGATACTCAGACATCGGCATGCTTTTCAGCTAATTTCTGAAATGCTCCAAGTGCCTGAAATGCCTCTCTGAACTCCTCTAAAGCCGCTCTCCTTCAATATAAAAGCTTCCACAGATAATGTCTCAATTTGTCCACAGAGCATTTTCAAAGCATAGGAATCTTACCTGATAACTGCACAGACAACAATATCTGTGTCTGAACACTTGAAGACACACCAAAGGACATTTCATTAAAGGTCACCTATTATGCAAAATCCTCTTCTTCATGTCTCTTCTACATCAACATGTGTCCCCTCTTCTCCATGTCTCTTCTACATCAACATGTGTCCCCTCTTCTCCATGTCTCTTCTACATCAACATGTGTCCCCTCTTCTTCATGTCTCTTCTACATCAACATGTGTCCCCTCTTCTCCATGTCTCTTCTACATCAACATGTGTCCCCTCTTCTTCATGTCTCTTCTACATCAACATGTGTCCCCTCTTCTTCATGTCTCTTCTACATCAACATGTGTCCCCTCTTCTTCATGTCTCTTCTACATCAACCTGTGTCCACTCTTCTTCATGGCTCTCTACATCAACATGTGTCCCCTCTTCTTCATGTCTCTTCTACATCAACATGTGTCCCCTCTTCTTCATGTCTCTTCTACATCAACATGTGTCCCCTCTTCTCCATGTCCTCTTCTACATCAACATGTGTCCCCTCTTCTCCATGTCTCTTCTACATCAACATGTGTCCCCTCTTCTTCATGTCTCTTCTACATCAACATGTGTCCCCTCTTCTCATGTCTCTTCTACATCAACATGTGTCCCCTCTTCTTCATGTCTCTTCTACATCAACATGTGTCCCCTCTTCTTCATGTCTCTTCTACATCAACATGTGTCCCCTCTTCTCCATGTCTCTTCTACATCAACAGTGTCCCCTCTTCTCCATGTCTCTTCTACATCAACATGTGTCCCCTCTTCTTCATGTCTCTTCTACATCAACATGTGTCCCCTCTTCTTCATGTCTCTTCTACATCAACATGTGTCCCCTCTGTGGAAAGAGACTCTGAAAGTTTCAGGAACAAAGATTCTCTCTCTTTTTGATCCATTTCTATAAAAACCTGTCTGAAAATGAGCTGATCAGATTTTGGCCACTTGATGATGTCATAACGATGTGTTGTCTTGAGTAACCATTAGCCAATCAGCAGCCAAGGTAACCCCCCCCCCCCCCCCACACCTTATCACCTGAATCTCCTCCTAGAGCACTATTGGGTTCCTTTTAACCAATATCTCTCTCTAATGCTCCTTTCACACCAACACGGTTCCCGTTCTAGCTCCGTGCTTGCGCTCTTCTGGTTCGGAACCGGTTTTTATTTTCAGCCTCCGTTTTGTTCACACCGCCCAGAGCCCGACTGGTGCTGCCGCTGCTGCGTCATGACGTCACCGTTTACATCGCTGATTATCTCCCCAACGGCGCTCACAACAACAACAACAACAACAATGGGGGACTGCGTCGGGTCGATGATCGTGTTACTTTTAATCACACGAAGCCAGATTAAATTAATAACTACTTCTCAACCCTTATACTTTTCCCCAGAGTGCCGGGGTTCATTGTTTATTAATGTGTTTCAGCGGCATTCACCGACCGCTGCAGTGCTGCCCGCTCGTCCACCGGAGTTTATTCTCCCGTTAGCTCCCGGTTAGCTCACACGGGTATTCACTGTCTGATTGTCACACAAGCAGCTGATACATATCCCCCCCCCCCCTTAAGTGAATGTGTGTCAGTCTGAATTGACGCTGTTTGGCATCACAACGCTGTTATGAAAGTTTCTCTGGTATAAAATGGGTGATGTTACCATAGCAACCGAAGCTAAACTGACTATCTTGACTACTCGTTGCTATCCTATTGTGGCATAAACCGTTTTCTACAGGCACATTTTACCGGTGTATTTTTCATTATGATTCTGCTTGTGATAGTCGGACACGACAACCTGTGCAGCCCATGTGTTGATTCCATCCGATAGCTGCTGTAATACAAAACAAAATGTCTGCCTCTCTCCACAATGATCGATAACAGTGAACGGATGGTCAAAGTAAGTACAAATACACAGAATCACACGAAGCCTGGTTAGTGTTGCCTGACTTTATAAAGTGTGTTTTTTCTTGTATAAGTGTGTGGTTGCGTTCTAGTCACTTTGCTCAGCGCTACTGCTTGTTACAACTTTCATTTGCCGTACTCGCCATAAACTGTTAGCTCAGGTTAATCTCGCCCCCCTCCGACGTAAGCGTGACGTATGCAGTGCTTGCTTCTAGGCCGACAATTTTTTGGAGCTTGGTAAGCACCGGTTTTCGGTGCTTAGAGCCGGCCCTGGAACCGCGTTGGTGTGAAAGGGGCAAGAGGGGGCTTGGGGAGGGGCTCCTTATTTTCATCTAAAGTAACAGACAGAGAATCAGCACTTTTGAAACAGGGCTGAAACAGAGGGGATTATGGGTAATGCTGCAATGATCTGTTTGGTGTTTGGAGCCAAACAGTTCAGAGACATGTTCTGTATATAACTGAGAGCTATAATATATTGATGAAAAACAGAATAGCAGGCGTTAGACGCTTATCTCGTCAAATCTGTGAGTGAACCACAAACAAATTCACCTTTAAAACATGCTAACACCACAGGGTAACAGTCGGAGGTCTTACATTTCATCACCTTTTTTAAATTATTTGTCGAGTGTCTATTGAGTGAAAACACTGAAGCTGTCTCCTTTATAAGAACACAAGGCAGCTAAACCCCAATTTAGTGTGCTCAGAAAGTTAGAATGAGTTTATCTTTATTAAGCACAAAAAAAAAGCAAGATTAAAAAAAATTATCTGTCTTTTATATTCAGCTAATTTAATGATTAAACTTTTACTTACAAGTAATTTTGGCCGATTGTGTCCGTGTGAAATTTCGGAAAAGGCACAAAGAGTAGACATGACACACACACAGACACAGAAATAGATTATACGTAATGAAACAAAAAAGGGAAGAAGCTGAAATCCAGTGTGCAGAGGCTGGAGTCATCATTTAACAAAGAGCTATAATCTGATTGTTAACATTTACTGAAAAAAATATGAGGAAATCAATGCACTCTAACGTATTGTACTAACTGCAGGAATTGTACTATTGTATGTAGTCAGGAACTGTGCTCATGTCTACCTGTTCATGTTGCTTCTCTAATGACGCATTGAAAAAGACATTTACTCTGAATACTGAAGACTGAAGTTGTTGTACGGATGTTTCTGTTCGTACAGTCTCTTGACTCAAACATCTTTCCAATTCTCAAGGCAACGGCCCCGTCTCTGGTCGGTTAAATTAAATCCTTGCTTCCCTCACTTGAATGAAAATAGTCGACCTGAGACTGGGCCAAGGTATAGAAAACTGAAAGTATCTTCACTATTATCAAAAATATCAAATGGTACCCTACTAGCCCTTCTCATAGCAACAAAGCCGTTTGAGGGAAAGTGGCGTAAGCCGAAAAAGCCATTTAGAGCACAGAAGTATAGCCCTTGAATGCACTCAACGCCACACATTGATGAAAGATAACAGTGTGTTTGAGGAGGATTTCTTTTTCAAGGATAATTCGCCCCACGGTGTTGCTGCACAACGACTCAGTAGGATCGGCAGGTGGAAGAAGTACTCAGGTCTTGTACTTGAGTAGAAGTAGACGTTTTTAGTAGAGATTGGTCCATTGCAGAATAATATAAATGACATGTTTTATAATGATTGATCATTAAAGTGTTACAGGGTGTCCACGGGGTCTTAAAAAGTATTACAAGTTGATAAATCAATTGAGCGGAAATTAAGACTATTAAAAATTATTAAACGGCATTTTCCAAGGTATTACATTTTGTAGCTTGTTTTCAATAAGTATATAAATGGTCCAAAGAGGTTGTATTCCACAGTCTGCCTGAATGTAATCACTGCGTAGGTGTGTGGTGTGATTCTGTGTAGTTTACTTATGGCATCCCGTTGGGTTTGACGTCATCTGAACAGGACATCGCACGCTCACTGCTTGATAGCGCGTGAAGCTCCGTTTACGCCGGTTGTTAAACAGCATCGTTATGGGGAAATGCAAGTCTGCGTCCAAATGGTTGGAAGATAAGGAGGAAGGACAATCAAAACTGAATATAGTAAAGTGTGTCGCCAATGTAACCGGTTACAATTAGAAGTGGCGATGAAATTAAAATGTCAAGGTCTTGAAAGGGATTACATTTGACTTCAGGATTCCTGCATACCCTGTGTTCTCAAAGCTGGTAAAGGTGCAGCTAGTTTTAATGGGGGGGGTAGCTTGTGAATTTACTCCAGGTGGAACTAATATGTAAGACTTGATTATATTTCGCATCATTACAAGCACCTTAAAATTGCACTTAAAGGTCTCGTATCATGCAAAATGCACCCGTGTGTCAGGGAACTCACAAAGTGTCAGAAAAAAAATATTTGTATATATCTGAGACCCATATTATATGCCTAAAAATAGCATGATAGGAGATCTTTAAGTACAGTACTTGAGTAAATGTACTTAGTTACTTTCCACCACTGCTGTCAGGGAGGATGACGAGGTGACTGGATGTTCGGACACCGTCAGTTATCGCAGAATCGTGAGAGGAACGAGCGGCACATCCAGCAGACTGGGTCGAAGTTTGGTCCTCGGGATGATTTCGTGTCAGCAAGTGTCGCTTCAGCTTGAGATGACATCTGAAGGCCAAACAGCGGGATTGGCATTCCTCTCGC